>NW_025377876.1:0-1794 GCF_016433145.1 Gracilinanus agilis
CGCCCAACCCTCCTCCTTTTTCATCCGGGCTAGGGACCATCCTTGGCGCAGGAGTGGTAAGGGTGGGCAGTAGGGGTCAAGTGACTTGCCCAAGGTCACACAGCTGGAAGTGTCCGAGACCGGACTTGAACCTAGGACCTCCAGTCTCTAGGCCTGGCTCTCACTCCACTGAGCCATATAATTCTTCCATTGATGTTCTTTGGTACCATGTTACATAATATCCCCAAACAGTAAAGTTGTAGGGCAACAGCATGAATTAAAAAGGAAGTATTTAATACATTTGCCACATTTTTGTATTTTGTATCTTATTCTTTCACACTTATATTTGTATTTCATGCAAAGTAAAGGCTAATGAAGAGGTAAAAGTAATCTACAATATATTATCAATGAAGAATTGCACCAGAGAAATGGTGTTGCCACTATTGGTGTGGTATTGGTATGGCAGGAAGAGGAAGAAGACTGAGAAGATAGTTGAACTTCTAAATTTAGAGTCAGAGAGGCTTGAGCTCAGATACCATCTGAGACATTTAATGTTGTTGTGATCTTAAGTAAGGGTACTTCATGCTTGTTGATTGACCAAAACTGACTGACCAAACCTTTAACTTTTGTTTCTCATCTAGAAAATGAAGGAATTGGACCAAGTATCCTATTAGGTTTTTTTCTAACTTTAAACCTATGATCTTATGGTTATGTAGAAAGAACAGAGGATAATTAATGGATAACCCATATGCTTCACTGGTGTTCATGTAACGTGAAGAGATTTTGAGGAGAGCTCCCAGGAGAATGGATATAGAGGACATATGGAAGAATAAGGACAATGGGATGAGATTTACATAAATAGAATTAATATTCACTTTCCTAATTAAATCTTTATGAGAATTTAGAAAATTTCTGAGTAAAGGAATAGGGACTAGACCTGTGATTTTATTAATATAGGAAAACTCCCAGATGAAGGAATTCTCTTTACAAATGCAGGTTGGTGCCTTCTTTGCAACATCTGGTCTTTGATAGTTGTCTCCAGCAATGGTGTCAAACTTAAATAAGGGAATTACTAAACTGATTATGAGGATCCTTGTGGGCCACATGTTGATTCAGAAAACCACACGTCAAATGTTTCTTTTTTAATTCATACATCAACATAATAAAATCATCTCTGTTTTAACGTAGTTCAAGCTGAACTTGGGAGTGTTGTGGGTGGCCCATGTTTGACAGCTCTAGGCTAGAGCACTGGGAACTTAAGTGACTTGCTTAAGGTCATACAGAAAACAGAGATCAGAGGCAGGGTTTGAACCCAGGTTTTCCTAACTTTGAGGCCAATTCTCTACAATGCTGTTGTGGCTCATTCCATGGGGGAAAACCTCTAAAAATATCTATTATTTGATAATTATATGCCATTCTTCCTTCTTAAAGAAAGGGTAACATATCACTTGTTTAGTTGTGCTTAGTGTAGTTTTTAAAAAATATTTGTCTTTTTCTTGACAAACTGAGATCTGCTTTATGCAACTTGTGACAAGTTTACATATTTTATATGACTTAGTATTGAATTTGGTACCAGCAAAAGGTTGAGTATTCATTTCAAGAATTATCTTGCATTTTGTGATTTTTCTAAAGAATAAAGCATTTCCAGGGAAAACAGAGGCCTAAATATATTTCAAAAAAAGAAAACAAAATTTAGTGGCATCTTGTGATTTCTTTGTTTACCAATAATTATTTTTCCTTTCCATCTAGATTGTTATAATCTAATCAAGGTAGTCTTATTTCCTCCCTCTCTCCTTTCCTGCCTTCCTCACCTTC
>NW_025377877.1:0-2655 GCF_016433145.1 Gracilinanus agilis
AATTAATTATTTAGAATATTTTTCCATGGTTACATGATTCATGTTCTTTCCCTCCCCTCTTCTCTTCTCTCCCCTCCCAAAGCCAATGAGCATTTCCACTGGATTATACATGTATCATTGTTCAAAACATTTCCAGATTATTATTTGCAACAGAGTGATCTTTTAAAATCAAAATCCCCAATCAAATACCCATTGAATCACGTGCCTATCACCCTTTTCAACAGTTAATTGTCAGTAAGTTTTTCCTGATATTAAACCCAAGTCTGTCTAACTTCCACCTTTCTGCCTCCCATGATGCCCCTGGAGACAAAAGAAGGACGCCAAATCAATCCACATTTTGTTGTTCAGTTGTGTCTGACTCTTCGTGACCTTGTAGACTGTATTGTCCATGAGGATTTTTTGGGGCAAAGAGTGGTTCCACATTTCCTTTTCCAGCTCATTTTACATATGAAGAAACTGAGGCATACAAGGTTAAGTGATTTGGCCATAGTCACGTAGCTAGTAAACAAACATCTGAGGGCAGATTTGAACTCAGGAAGATGAGTTTTCCTGACTCCAGATCCAGCACTCTGTGCACTATGGTGCCACCTAGCTGCCCATCATGGCCAAGCCAGGTCTCAGAAAAATGTGAACACTAACATTCCACATTAGTTGGCTGGATTAAGGCTTCCTAGGCTAGGTCCTTCTACTCCATTTTCTTCTCAGCAGTGCCTGGAGACATATCGAAAATTGAGATGGTTGGTTATTGAAAAGAAAAGACCCATGTACCAAAGCGTTCATAGCAGCACTCTTTGGAATATCAAGAGACATAATGAATGGCAGCCCTGGTGATTGGGGATTGCTTGACTGCTCGGTAGTATTACATGAATGAAACTGAGCAACAAAGATGGTGGATCCAATGAATATGGGAAGACCCCTAAGAAGCAATGCAGAGTGACCAGGCAGAACCCAAAGCATATATCCCTCATTACTCTACCTATGCAAATGGAGAGCAGTGTCAATGGCAACCCAGATCAGAAGCCTTGGCCAGCTTTGGCGTTAGCTTATAAAGCCCATTCCATGCCTTTATAACAAACATAAAACAATGTTGTTTACTTAACTCTTTGTACAGAGGTAGGTGGCAGATTTAATTGGGATTACATAAGAGTCTTGTAAATATTGGGCCAAAATTATACAATCTGTAACAAAAGGCACCGAGATGGAGCTCAGAGCACAATCAATCAATTTATTCAGGATTCCAGGGGTGCCTAATCAATTGAGGCCAAGACCTTCCTCATGATCTGGGACCCCACTGCTCGAAGGAAAATTGTTTTTATAGCTCTTAAGGGGGTGGGTGCCAAAAATAGAATGAAGTGGTACAGTTCTTTGGTCAGTTCCAAAAGTGGACTATCCACATGATTGGTCAAGGGAAGGAAGTAGAACTCCATGTTTGGCTAAAGGAAGGAACTCCCATATTGGGCCAAGGGAAATGGCTATCAACCACAACTATTTTGTAGGCAGGACTTTTCACACAGATCATCAGTTGCTAATATTTTGACAAAAGACTTTCCACAGGTCATATGACTCTGCCCGTGAGGCCTTGTGCCTTCAGCAAGACATTGGGGTTTGGACTACAGTCTTCTGGGATTCAAGAGCTCTGTGTCAGGGCCCTTAGGAAGTTGTGGTTTTAAAGCAAAAGTCCCTTTGGGGGGGATGATAATGATTCACAGGTGTGAAGGGTATTGCGAGTGTTAATGTCAGTGCTAATACAGCAGCACAAGCTAAGAGAAATCCTTAAAGCCAACATGTTTAATATAGCCTAAATCTAGTAAATCAAATATAATTACTATAATCATTGATACATGGAAAGCATCACCAATACATGGTGGCTCAATTAATTCCAACCTACATTCTAACCTTATTCTTACAGCATTAACTATCCCAGCCAACTCAAAGTTAATTCTATTCTACCTAACTCACCAATATAATCACTGATCTCATTAAATCACAATGAACTGAATAAATGCTAATTACACTGAGTAGGGGCATCAAAATTATTTTCATACTTATCAAAATGAGATTTACAATTAAACATTTAACAAATAAAATAAAATGGAATCAGACCAGATTATTTAATATTCCCAAACCATTAAATCTATTAAATCATTGTATAAATGGAAGCAACTAGGTGGCTTAGTAGATAGAGCACTGAACCTGCCTGGAGTCAGGAAGACCTGAGTTCAAAACCCGCATCAGGTATTTAGATATGCAACCCCGGGCAAGTCATTTAAGGTTGCTCATCCTCAGTTTCTTCATCTGTAAAATGATTCTAGTAATAGTGACCACATCACATGAGTTAAAATATATAAAGTGCTTTGCAAACCTTACAATGCTATATAAATACTAGCTATTATTAATCATTCAATAAATGACCCAACTTAGCTGAGGGGAAAAGATATGAGAGTGTGCCTCTCTCCCTTCTTTGTAGTAGCGAGGGGCCTATAGGTGTAGCATATCCCATATAATGTCAGATTTGGTTTGTGTGTTGGTTAATGTTGCTGAACTGTTTTCTTTTCCTTCCTTCCTTCCTTCCTTCCTTCCTTCCTTCCTTCCTTCCTTCCTTCCTTCCTTCCTTCCTTCTCTCTCTCTCTCTCTCTCTCTCTCTCTCTCTCTCTC
>NW_025377878.1:0-1757 GCF_016433145.1 Gracilinanus agilis
CTTCCTTCCTTCCTTCCTTCCTTCCTTCCTTCCTTCCCTCTCTTCCTCCATTACCTGCTGTCCTCAGCTTCCACAACTTATCCAAGTTAATTTTTTTCTAGTTATGTATTTTATATTTTTTCTAGATTTTTATCCATTTTTATTGTCACTTATTGAATAGTTTCATAGAAAATATAGTTTTGTAGTTTACTTTTCTGAATTCATGTTATTCTTTCATGCTTTAATAATTTTTCTTCTTTCACCTCTTTTTGATACAATTTTACAGGTGGTAAATAAAATTGCATTTTAAATTTTTGTTTTTTCTTCATTTAAAAATATGTCTTACTTATTGCCAACTTTTTACTGGTGAATTGATTCGTCCAATTTACTTAACTGCAAAGTCTTTTAATTTTCCTTTTTTAGGGTCCTAATAATATAAATATTGTGGTTATAAAATTGTTCCTTCATACTACTTTGGTTACAACTCATTAATTTTGATATATTTATTTATATTGTTATCATCAATATAACTTGTGATTATTTTTTATATTTTTCATTTGACCTAAGAATTATTTAGACTTCTTTTCTAGGATGATTCCATACGCATCTTTTGGTCATCTCCCACCCCCCAATTTTCTATCTTGTAATCAGTTTGTATTTTCATGGTGCTTTTTTTAAAAAGAATTTATATGGAAAATTAATATTGAATTGAGATAATTTTGTGAAATAATTTTAAGTTTACTTTTGTCCTTCCCTCCACCTCCTACCTCCCCACAAAAGAAGACTTTGATTCTATGGTCATGCTGAAATAGTTTTTCCACCAGTCTAAGAAACTGGATTGGGACCTCCCTTCTTTTCTTAAGATTTTAAAAGGATAAAATATTAAGCCCTGGGCTAATCTCTGACCCACTAGAGAGGATAAGGGAAATCAGCAAACTCTGGTAACCAAGTTTAATTCCAGACACTTTGGTGGGAAGGAAAGGTATTTTAGCATTTTCCTGATATGGAAAACAACAACAACAACAACAACAACTACTACTACTACTACTACTACTACTACTACTACTACTACTACTACAACTACAACAACAACTACTACTACAGCAACTACATCAACAACAACAACAACTTGCCTCTTCCAGTGATGATGATATGAGGAAGAAAGAGTTGAGGTCTCTAGTACACCTCCCAATGGCTGCTTACCAATGAAAGCTATCTTATGACGGAGAGAGGAGGTTCTGCAGGTTGAGCTCAAAAGGGATATATAGGTATCTGTGTCAGAGGAGTTTGTCTCTGTTGCCCTCTTTTCTTGTTCTGCTGGATTATGGAGAGAATCAATCAAGATCCTTGACCAGTTAATTAATAAATAACTTTAATATTAAAAATGTTGTCTCAGGTGCATCTAGGTAGCTCAGCAGAGAGAAAGACAGCCTTAGGAACAGGAAGTCCTGGGTTCAAATATAGTTTCAGACCCATTTTAGCTGTATGACTCCGGGCAAGTCACATATCCCCAATTGCCTAGCCCTTACCACTCTTGTGCCTTGGAACCACTACATGGTGTTGATTCTAAGACAGAAGGTATGGGTTTAAAAAGAAGGAAATACTGCCTCTTAAATTTGAAAATTTCAATCATTACACCTATGATACCTTTTTCTGTGCTATAAAATAATTATTTTTTCTGAACAAATTATATTTACATTTGAAAACAGTTTTATACCATATTTCCCCAAATTCAGTTGTTTCATCAACCTATTAATGTTGATGATTTCTTTTTTTTT
>NW_025377879.1:0-2537 GCF_016433145.1 Gracilinanus agilis
ATATAAAAGCATACTTTTTATATAAGATTTTTAGGACACTAGGATTTTTTTATGCATATATGCACATACAGCTAACTATTGTAAGAAATAAAATGGATATATATGTGTGTGTATAGATATATATATCTATACACACACAGTATATATATATTAGGGTTTTATTGATTGCCATATTGATCATTAAAGCCGCGTGCCTGATAAGAGCTAATCTAAATGTCGGGCCATACCTTCCCACCTGGCTGCTTCAGCAGGAAAGAGAAAGTACCAATCCTGTCCTGAGTCTTTATACCTTTGTTTACATAATTACACTTCCTGCCCACCTGGATTACCCAAGAGGAATCATGGGAAATGTAGTTTATAAGAGATCTAAACGTCCCCAGGAAGTTTAGACCAGGGACCTCAAGGTCAGTTCAAGGACCCCCAAATTTCCAATATCACATTATCACATACATATGTAACACAGACACACAATATGCCTTTAAGAATATAAGGAGCGGGGACAGCTAGGTGGCTCTGTGGATAGAGATCCAGGTCTAAAGACGGGAGGTTCTGGGTTCAAATATGGCCTCAGACAGTTCCTGGCTGTCTGTCCTGAACCTAGGCAAGTCCCTTAATTCTCATTGCCTTGTTCTCATTGTTCTTCTGCCTTGAAATCAATACACAGTATTGATTCAAAAATGAAAAGTAAGGCGTTAAAAAAAAATATATATATATATATACATATATATATGTAAAGTCTTTTGCTTGGGTTAATAATAGCAACCTTTAGAATTTTAAAAATATCATCTCATTTGATCTTCACAACCACCCTTAAAGGTAGATGTTATTTCCATTTTATAGATGAGAAAACGGAGACAGAAGAAGTTAGATAACTTTCCCTAGCATTTCATAGCTAGGCAGTGTCTGAGTTTGAATTTGAACACAGGTCTTCCTGACTCCAAGTCCAATGTTTTATCCGCTCCACTATCTTGTTGGTTAAAAAAAAAAAATCCATTTCCCAAATACAAATTGTGGGAGGGGCATGAGGATAGACATTAATCTGTCTGAAAAAAGATCTGGGGGTTTTAATGGATGGCAACCCAATGTCAACAAGCATTTATTGAGTGCCAACTGTATGCAAGGCACCAGCAAAAGAACTAAAACAAAATCTACCCTCGGGGAATTCCATTCTAAGGAATTTTGAGCTCAACTGGAGTTCAGAGTATAAGTATGCAGCCAGGAAAGGAGCATTTTCTCATCTGAGAGAAGCTGAGTGCCAGAAAGGGAGAGAGGACGGTCCTCCGACTCCGCCAGGGTCACCGTAACCCTCTGTGAGGCTCCAGGTTGCATGTAGACGCACCGCGGAGAGCGCCTGTCTTTTGTCTGTCTTTGTATACTCCGAGCTCAGTTCAGTGCCTGCCTAGTATACTGGAGGTGGTTAATAAATGTTTATGGAGTGGCCGATAGTGAAGGGAACAAAGATGCGAGCTCTTTCTCCTCTGTCCACTCACCTTCATTGTCTGGTACTTTCTGGAGAATTTTATTTTTTCCACTTCATTAGAAATCCCATGCTCCAACATTTCCTGTGAAAACACAAAGGGCCCAGGCGGTGAGAGGCTGAGCCTGGTAACAGAAAAGTTAGATGAAGGATTATGGGATCATCGTCCTAGAGAAGAAAGGCCTTCATTTCACAGAGGAAGAAACTGAGGCAGAGGTGAAGCCGGGTGCCTGGGCTCCACAGGAAGTGTATGAGGTAGGATCAGAACTCTGCTCTTCCTTCTAGCAAGTCTAGTTCTAGCCTGTGACCTCTCGGAGGTCTGAGAATGCTCAGAACACAAGCTGAAAGGGGCCAGCGGCGAGGAGCTCCTTCCCTCTTCTTCCAACATCTAGAACATGGGCTTGGGCTTAGGCGCCATCTTGGTTGATACCTTTGGGTCCCCAGAGCCCGTATCCGTCCCTGGTTTCAGAACCCCGGAGGAAGACGTCGGACGTGAAAACATTTAAGAGTGGTTGATGGTACCCCGGGGGTGACTCACTCCCCTCAAAGGTAGAGGGAGGAGAGGAGGTTACCTGGATAATCCGGGAAGAATGGTCTCCAATATGGGGAAGCCCGTGTAGTTGGCTCATTTTGGTGATGGGGTCAGGCAGGGCCTTGAGCACCGAGGCGGCCCGTTGGAAGGAGATGAAACGGCCTTGATTGCCCTCAAAATCAGCAGCCTCTGCCAGGGTCTCCAGGGCTTCCTGGAAGGATGACACCCGTGTACGAGAGCATCAGAGGCCTTGTGGCATCACATGGATTACATCAACCTAACCAGTATTAAGGGTAAGTCAAACATGGAGGAGCTGGGGGTGCGGGGCAGTGGCTATCTGGTCATTTTTGTTATTCAGTCGTTTCAGTCGCGTCCGACTCTCTAAAGACCCCATTTGTGGTTTCCTTGGCAAAGATCTTGGAGTGGATCATTTTACAGTTGAAGAAACTGAGGCAAATTGGGTGAAGTGACTTGCCCAGGGTCACACAGCCTGAGGCTGTGATCTGAACTCAGAAAGTGGAGTCTTCC
>NW_025377880.1:0-1361 GCF_016433145.1 Gracilinanus agilis
GTCCCACAGCTAGGAAGTGCCTTGGGCCAGATTTGAACAAAGGACCTCCCATCTCCAGCCGGGGGTCACCTAGCTGCTCCAGTGTCCACACTTTAAAAGGGTATCACTCCTCCACAACTGGCATTAGGTGGCATCAACAAGCAGAGGCTGGAACTTTCCCACATGAGGATGCACTACCGCAGTTTCAGCACCGGGCAAATAGTACATTTTATCACTAAAAGAAATGGCTATTTAAATGTATGATTTCATTCTAATTAAAAGCAATGGTGGGAAGAATTTGCATTTAGCAGCCCAGCACACAGCTCCGGTTATTAGCCGGACAGAGCCGTCCTCCCTTTTGTGGTGGGGGACATACACACAAGAGAGAATGGAGCATTTCTTCCACTTTATAGCCTTAACGCTCCTTATAACTGGAGGTCTAAAGGAAAAAACCTCACCTGGCCAAACCCAGGGGCCAAGCGGCCCGCCCAGGCCCCCGGAGAGCAGGAGCATGCATCGCCCCACTGTCTATCTGCAGGGCGTCTGGTTAAAGTCATGCCAAGAGAGGAGTCCTTAAGAGCCGGCCTCATCCCCTCCCGCCACTCCGATTACCCAAAAAGGAAGAAGAGGGGGACCAGGAGCAGCTGAACCCAGTCCAGAGCCTGTCCACAGAGGAAGGAGGAGAGAAGGGAGAAGGGGAGGGGGACCTCTGGGGAGCAGGCTTTGGGCCTCGCTGATTGAGGCCCACAAGCACTCCCAGATCAAGCCAGGGGATGTGGCTGGAGCCCGGGAGCAGGGCACCTATCATGCTAATCGCTACCCTGGGCTGCCCTGCCAGCCAAATTGCTACTTCCACAGACTCCCCAGGACACCTGCCGGTTCAGTCACACAGCCTTGAAAAATGAACCCTGAGCCGCTTGCTGCTGCCACCGCCAAGATGCCATTAACCTAAGAGTCTAGCTTTCTCTCGCTTTCTCCTTTACTGGGATTTAGAAAATGATCGAGTAACAGGAAGGGGGGCAGGAGGCAGGCATGGAGGGAGGGAGAGAAGGAGAGTAGAAAGAAGGAAGAGAAGGAAGGGAGACAGGAAAGGGAGGAAAGGGGGAAAGAAGAGAGGGAGGGAGAGAGGAGGGGAGAGAGGGGAAAGAGGGAAGGAAGAAGGAAGAAAGAAGAAAGAAAGAGGGAAGGAAGAGAGGGAGGAATGGAGGAATAAGGAAGGGAAGGATGGTGGAAGAAAGGGAGGGAAGGCAGGAAGACAGGGAGAGATGAAGGAAGGGAGGGAGGGAGGGCAGGAAGACAGAGAGAGATGAAGGAGGAAGAAGAAGAAAGGGAGGGAGGGAGGGAGAGAGGGAGGGAAGGAGGGAGAGAGGAAGGAAGGAAGG
>NW_025377881.1:0-1944 GCF_016433145.1 Gracilinanus agilis
TGAAGGGGAAAGTAGGAGCATGAATCATGTAACTATGTTAAAAATGAATATTAATAAATGTTTTAAAAATTTTTTAAAAAAAGAAAAAAAAGAAAATATATCCCCAGATTAGAAGTCAAAGAAATGTAGCCTCCAAAGTTATATTGATTCTTTCTCAAAGAGAGGCCTCCCTGAGATATACCTAGACATTCTGATGAAATTAGAGTCCTTCTATTCCACAGATATAATCTGATGAGATTAATGACAATGGAAAGACTCCTTCCTGAATAGATTGGATCTCTGTGGACACCAAGATTACTCTAAATTTAAGAATTCTCCCCCAAATTTTCCTGATATCCTGTCCTTTTTTACTCAACCTTCTAACGTAATTGAGAACAATCATCTGTTAGACCCCTTTTGCCATCTGCCCTAACGCTGTGTGGGTAGCTGTGATGCAGAGGATACAGTGTTGGGCCTGGAGTCAGGAAGATTCATCTTCCTGAGTTCAAATCTAGCCTCAGATATTTCCAAGCTGTTTGATGCTGGGCAAGTTACTTAATCCCATTGCCTCAGTTCTTCATCTGAAAGTGAGCTGGAGAAGGAAATGGCAAACCACTTCAGTACTTCTGCCAGGAAAATGTAATTATATAAATGGGTCATGAAGAGTCAGACAGATCTGAAAATCACTGAACAACAGCAACCTAAAGTTCCATTTCATGCCATTTATCTGTGTATCTCCTGTTATCCAGGGCTGCTAGCTATCTGGCAATTCCTCATCAGAAGGGGCTAATTACATTCTTTATCTTCCAATTCAGCCTCTTGACCTACTCTCAGGGAGGACTTTTGGACACTTAGCTGTGTGACCCTGGTTAATCTCTCCCCAGGAGACAACTAGGAAGACCTGAATTCAAATCCAGCCTCAGACACTTATTAACTGTGATTCTCTAAGTTATTTAACCTCTGATTACTTGACAAAATGATCCACTGCAGAGGGAAAACCATTCCAGTATCCTTCTGGAAAACTTCATAGATCAGTGATGAGCAAACTATGGCCAGCAGGCCAGAGGCAGCCACCTGAAATGTTCTATCTGGCCCCATGACATTATTCCTAATATGACGAATACAATGAGTAGGACACAATACAATGAAACTTCAAAAGAGTTGCCTTAGAAACAGACTAACAGATGAGCATTTCCTTTCCTTTGGCCCCCTTTTTAAAAAGTTCGTCCATCACTGTCATAGATAACTATGGTTTATGGGGTCATAAAAAGTTGAATATTACTGAGCAACAACAAAGTAAAATTTGGCTGGAACATGGAGTGTATGGAGTAGAGTAATAAAAGCCTGGAAAGAGGGGATCAGTCAATTTTTTTAAGAAAATATTTTTAAGTACCTATTAGGTAGCCAGCACTATAGCATAGTACCAGATTGTTAAAAGTTCTGAATATCAGATTAAAGAGCTTAAATTCTACTATGCTAACAAGAGAAGACCATTATAGATACTGGAGCAGAACAGAATGATGCTCATCTGATTTATAAATAGAAAAAATATCCCTGCACATGTGAGACAAGACTGACAAAAAAGGAGAGACCCATCCCAATAGTCGTCATGTTAGGGAATAAGGATCTGAAGTAGAATATTGTTGTATAATAGAGAAGTGGAAAGAAATACAGTAAGTGCTATATAAGAGTATCAACAGCATCTGGTAACTGTTTCTGAGAAGTAAGGAAAAGTGAAAAGTCAAATGCAATGCTGAGGTTATAGTCATGGATCACAGTAGTGGTGCCACAGAGAACAATAATGGAGTTGGAAGGAAGAGTGGTTTTAATGTGTAAGATGATAAGCTCAGGTATGAGCCCTTTGTGTTTGAAATCCTGGTGGACATTCAGATAGAGATGATCTTTAGGTATTTGCAGGTGTAGGTCTGGAGCTCAGGGAAAAAAAATTGATATATACTAATATAT
>NW_025377882.1:0-1699 GCF_016433145.1 Gracilinanus agilis
GAAGGAAGGAAGGAATGAAAAAGAAGGAGGAAGAGGAAGAAGAGGAGAGGAAGAAGTCAAAAGAGTGAAAGAATGAGAAGACATGAAAGAGAAGAAAGAGAAGAGAATGAAGAGGAAAAGAGGACTAGAAAGAGAGAATTAGAGAGAGAGAAGGAAAGAAAAAATATAGATAAGCAGGACAGAGAGGAAGAAAAGGAAAGAGAACAGAGGAGAAAAGAGGAATAAAGAAAAGGGAAGAGAAAGGAGGGGGTTGTGAAGGGTTGATGGGGCCCCAAGGCCCTGGGTCCATTAGGGGGTGACCTCTGCCTCTTATCCAACCACATAAAAGGTTCTATGAGCCTGATCCTGGGCAGGTGACCTGAGTTGCCCTGAGGATGCCAGCCAGCCTGCCCCCCCATCCCACCTCCCAGGCCCTCAGGCAGCTTTCCAAATTCTCAGGCGCCATGAAGCATTCAATTTGGGAGAGTCCAGTGATCAGCATTTTGTATTTATACTATCCCTTTCCCTGCATGGCCCCAAGCTAGACTCAGGCCAGCTCACAGTCCCCAGAGAGCCCAGACCCTGGCACTGGTGTAGACACTCAGGCCCTGTCCAGCTCTCCCAAGGAGGGGCCAGAGATGAACTCCAACATCCCTCCGTGTTTCCTTTTATTAAGTGCCCTCACACCATTCTCTCAGGGGATTCTCACCCTGTTTTATAGAGGAAAAAAACTGAAGCCCAGAAAGGAAAACAGACCTGCCCAAGTTACAGCTTGTGAGAGGTAAGGCAAGCTGGGGCTCAAACTAGAATTTCACTAAGAATTCTGTCCTCGGTATCCCTGGAAAACAGTCATCCATCTTGAAGCTAAAGGAAATAAACACGTAAGAAGCTCCTACTATGTGTCAGCCACTGTGCTCAGTAAGTCCTTTATAAATATCATTTCCTTTGACCCTCACAAAGGTGCTATCGTCTCCCATTTTATAGTTAGAGAAACCGAGGTAGGCAAAGGTGAAGTGACTCACCCAGGATCACACCGCTAGGAAGTGTTTTGGTCACATTTGAACTCGGGTCTTCCTAAATCCAGGGCCAAGTTTCCATCCGCTGCCTCCCTGCCTGAGCTGCCTCCTAAAACAGCCTCTTCCACTTTGGGGCAGCTCTCATCCTCAGGACGCTCCTCCTGACATCCAGGCCAAACTGGCCTTTTGGTAACTTTCCTCCACGGCTCCCGCTTCTGCCCTGTGAGGCCAAGCAGGCAGAACAAAGCTGTTCCCTCCTCTACAGGACAAGCCTGTGGAGGCTCAAAGCCAGATGACGTATGCCCCGCGAGGCTTCTCTTCTCTGGCCTAAACATCCCCAATTCCTTCAAAACACTTGAGGAGAGCACACAGGCAGAGGCGGCAGTGGCTCCCAACAGGAGCATTAGGCATGAGGCCAGCAACCTGGGACCTACTCAGACAGGCCCACGGAGGCTTCTCTCCATCCCCACGTGCTTCTGCAACCCATCAGCGTGTGTCCTCTGGGCTCATTACATTTGGAAAGGTAGGATGGAGCCACAGCATGAAGGGAGAGAGACAGAGACAGACAGAGAGACAGAGAGAAAGAGAGAGAGAGAGGGAGGAGAGAGAGGGAGGGAGGAGAGAGAGAGACAGAGAGAGAGAGAGAAAGAGAGGGGGGGGAGAAAGACAGAGAGAAAGAGAGACAGAGAGACAGATAGAAGAAG
>NW_025377883.1:0-1021 GCF_016433145.1 Gracilinanus agilis
CAATTTTTCTGTAGTCCTGGCCCTGAATGAGTATTTGCAAACTGCTTAAATCACTTTAATTAGGTCTTGATTCAAAGGCCTGTTATAAGTTTATTTTCCTTACATTTTTTGCACATTTTACATTTCATTCACAAGTTAATTTTTTCTTCTCCTTTTTTTCTCTTTTCTCTTTTCTCTTTTTTTATTATTTCGTTTGCCAATTGATTTCATGCACTCCCATGGCTCACTCAGCCATGCATCTTTGGCTGACCTTTTCAGGGGAGTAATGTGTTATTTAAAATTTTCCTCAGGGGTGTGTGTATTAAGTTTTTATGATCATAATGTCTGAATTATAATCTATATTGCAAGTCAATTTTTACTCCTTTAGGAGTAATCTCAGGGGGGTAATTTTAATTCTCAGAAGAAAATGTATGTTTTGTAATCTATAATGTAAAGTTTAAATTCTTTGAGAGTAATTTCAGGATAAGGATTGTACCATCTCCCCAGAATCCAGACGATGAACCTGTTTGGTGGAGGCACAAAAAGATGCATAAAGACCCTTCACTAGACCATGAAGACCAAATTTGAACTTTGGGATGCAGTTGATTTGAACTATGGGGGTTGAATGAGTTGAATGCATTTATTTTGAATGGATACTCTTATGCCAGTAGGGGACTGCCCCAAATTGGCTTTTTGTCAACACGGCTAGCTTTTGTCCTCTTTTCTTTTGGTTTAAGATCCACTGAAAAAGACCAGTCTTTTTCAACGAATCTCAGGGGGGTAATGTGTTATTTAAAATCACTTGGGATATTTGGAACTACATTTCCCATGGTCCAATGGGTTTCCTGTTTTAGATTATGTCTTCAAGGTGAGGGAAGGCTTTAAATATTGGGAAGTGACTTTGAACTTCCTCTTTAGCTACCTGGGCGCGGGAGATACAAAAGGTAAAATGGCTGAGGCGAGGTTTGAATAGGTTTCTTACAGGCGTGTGGTCGATTTATCTCTATCAGCATGGCTTTTATTAAAATACTATTCTCCCTTT
>NW_025377884.1:0-5566 GCF_016433145.1 Gracilinanus agilis
TCTCTAGGCCTGATTCTCACTCCACTGAGCTACCCAGCTGCCCCCTGTCCATATCTTTTTAAAAGCAAAGATGTATAATAAACACAAGATGTCATATATCAAAAATAATTCATATAAACAAGGAGGCAATATATTTTTAAAAATATCTATATAATAAAATAAAACTGTAAATGTATACAGTTGATGAGTATAAATATCTTACTCTCTTGAATAACTTAAGGCTGTTTCTTAAAACAATTATTTATAACTTTGGAGAATCAGAAGAACATCTAGCTCAAGATGGAAAACCCAGATTTTTTTATACCCAAATTAGATGAGGACTTTATTTGAAGCTAACAATTTTAAAATCACCAATACTATTTTCCCTCCAAGACTAGAATTCATGCTTTTTCCCCCTCTTCCTGAGAGTTGAAAATATCATAAACCTGTGGTTAAAAAGGCTAAGTGCAGCTGTTTGCAGTTATTTCAATTACACACCTTTTCAAATACATTAACACAACTATCAGAGAACACTCAACTTTTCCCTGAAATAAGATTCATTCTGCTTAGGTTCCTAAGAGTCTGAGACAACAAACTGAACTGAAAACAACAAAGAATCTTGTTGCAGATCAATATTGTTTGCTTACTTTAAATAGTCTACAATATATTTTCTTCTTTCTACATTGGAAAATTTCTGGACTGACTTCTTTAAGTAGGCAAAGTTCCTAGCAAATTTAACATATCAGCTTGTGTCTATGATTCATTATTTCTTTTTTCCTTTTTTTTTTGTTATAGACATACCTTGGCAGAATAATCCCTTTAGAATCAACACACTAATGCCACAAATTTGCCTTCAAATTTAGACTTATTAGAAACCCAAACCACAGAGAGCTGCTTCAGTTCTATTGGAAAAGGTTCCTCTTTGGTTTAACATTTAAAACTTTAAATAGACATGTAAGTGAATTGGCCTATGCTATCTTTGCAGAGTTTAATTCATTTTATTATGTAATTATTTGCCTTAGTAGAATGGAGAACCAGTCCCCAAAGGTAAAGAGGAGAGATTCTGCACTGCAAACATGAATTGGCGAGCCTGGGAATCAGTTGAACTGTATGCTGTTTTTTTTAGGAGGCCACAGTGGTGATAGAGGAAGACCTGAAACTCTAATCACATTATGGCTTGTTCGGTATTATTTAAGCTTTGCTGTTGACCCATTTGATTTTAATTTTAGGAAAAGGAATAAAGGCCAAAAAACGCATATTTCTTATTCTGTTTCTTAAGACTCCAGTCTCAATACATTGGTTTTTCTCCTTCAATTATAATTTTTTCCTAATTTTTATTGTTATAAATGGCCAAATTGTATTTAAAAAGTAAAAAGTCCATTTGATAATTTCTTCTCTAAAAGTCAGCAAATCTATGTATAAATGGAAGGCAGTGTGGAAGAATACAAAAAATCATGAAAGTCTCAGAGAAAGAGTATGTGGGTTCAAATTCCATTTTGATGGTTAATATGCTTAAGAGAATTAACTTCCCAGGAACTCAGTTTCTTCTCTGGAAAAATAAAGATGTCAGAGTAGATGCTTCCAGCTTAATTTTCCACTCTATAACTATAATCCTATGGCCTTTCTTTGATCTGAACACCAGTAAGGAGTCACACTATTCACATTCAATGGTGAAATTTGCTAATAGCCTCCAGATTTTCTGGCTTTGTGCTCTTCCCTGCCTATTTCTGAGTCCATAGTGCCTAAGAACTCAATCTTTATATTTCACAAACATAGATGCACACCTCAAAAATTGGTTTGCACACAATAGAAATACACCTGAGCAACTGATACCCTTTTTAGTGCTTCTGAAAAAATTACAAAACAACATGTAATTGGTTTCCCTCTCTCCAGTCCATCCTCTACACTGCTGCCAAAGTGCTACAGTTAAAGCAAAGCTTTAACTTTATCACTTCCCAGCTCAAGGAGCTCCAGTAACTTCTTATTGAGACTAAGATAAAATACAAAGTTTCTTTGATTGGCATCTAATCCCTTTAATCTACCCCCCCACTCTCTGTATAGCTTTCTTAATGTTTGTCACCTTATTGTACTTCTGTTAAGGTTTTGAGCTCTTTCTCAATGCTTTGAAAATATCTATCATTTTCCCTTTGCCTTTAAAAAAACTCTACCTTCTTAAAGTCAATTCTGTTTATTGGTTCTAAGGCAAAAGAGCAGGAAGGACTAGGCAGTGGGGTTTAAAATGATTAGCCAGGGTCACACCACTAAGAAATATCTGGGGCCAAATTTGAACCTAAGACTTCTATCTCTCAATCCACCGAGCTACCCAGCTGTTTCCTCTTTTGAGGACAAAGGAATGTTCATCTTTCTAGACTTTCCATAGAGTAATGGGTTGCATGTTTCATTGATGTTGCAAGGATTTTGTTTGAATACCTCCTAGAAAAAATATCATCCATTTGGTGTTCCTAAACTGTACATAAAGATTGTTATTGCATAAATATCAACTGATCCAAGTCCTTTTTCCATCAAGCTTTGACTTCAGGATGTGAATAGTTATCATGGCACGAATAACCGTGGCTTTCTGCTTAATATATTTATGCTCAAAGTATCTTGCTTGGAGTAGAATGACATTTATAAGATGACTCCCAGACCTTCACAACTACAATAACTATATCAGAGTAAACAAACTCACAATTTACAACGACTTGTCTGACATTCATTCATTTTGATGTTGTTCCCCACCTCATGGCTAAGAAAATAATTGAGTGTGGGAATCTCTGTAGGACTTTTTATTGTTATTGTTGTTGATATTGTTACTAATGTTGATTTTATAGAAGCAGGGTAGATATCACTGTTGTAAGAGAGTCAGCAGGAGACACAATGATTGTAGTTTGTCACCACTTCCTACCACAGCCACAAAAGGGGAGAGGCAAATTATAGTTGACAAATACTATTTTTGCCCAAATTCCTGAAAAATGGCCCGTAATTGCATGCTAACCTCTCTACTACTACTACCTTACTTTGAAAATGTAAATATTATTACTTACACATTTTCTCTTCCATTATTTTGTGGGCTCCTTAAGGGTTGGGATTTTTTTTTTGCCTTTCTTTGTACCTCTAAGGTTTAGCATTGTGCCTGATGCATAGAAAAGACTTAATAAATGCATGCTGACTGATATACTGACTTCTACCTCTACTCTGCCCTACCTCTTTCTCAACAGTTCATATTTTAACCTGCCCAAAGAAATTCCTTTGTACTTATATGGTTTCTATTTTAGATTCAGATCATCATTCTTTCAGGTGGAAGGGTGATTTTCAAATAGCTCTGATCCTATTTTGTGTCATCTCCTTATTAGTGGATATTAGATGTCATTTGATCTTTTTGTAGTGTCCGATTTATTACCTGAAAGAATTAGGATATCTCTGTCTGTCTGGCTATCCTTTTAATAATCCACAGATTGACATCACTAAAAGTTAGGGTGTGAAGCTGGAGTGGGAGGAATCTAGTGATAGTTTTTAACAATCAAGTGCCTGATTGGGAGAAATGAAGGTAAATCAGAAATAGTGCTTTTGATGACACAATTATTCACCATGAAAATCCTAGAAAAGATGGAGAGATATCCATGACATCAGCAACTATATTGGAAATCTGTTAGAGATTGACTTCTATTGTTTGGGAATTTTTTTGATTAGACGATATGTAAGAGGTTTTTTTTTTGTTTTTTAGTTTTTGCTTTAGTTCTACAATTCTATAAATTCTCTTGATTCCTGATCACAAGAAGAATTCTAAGCTACAATTTTCACATAATTTCTTGTGACATATTTTTCTCAGTTGTGTCAGATGGGTCAATATTTAGGTGAGTCTTTTGGAATATATTACTTTCTGTCACTAATTTTAAATTATAACATTTTTATTCCATTTCTGATATATGTTGAGGTATTTACATACAGGTATGCATATGTGTACATATAAGAAATAATGTTTTCACATATTTTTCACATATAACATTACTGGAAAATTTTATCAAAGCTACCATTCAGTTTTTCAAAAGTATGCATCAATCTATGTAGCAGAGGTAGAAACCAAAAGGCTTTCTATTATGCTTTTTAAGAGACTTTATTGTAATTCTGAATTATTATATACTTGGCACATGTTTACAAGTTAATAGACCACTCTATTATAGTTTTGAAAATGTAACCTTAGTTTCCTCTTCAGTTTAATATGGATAATATGACAATAATTGCCATTTATAAGTATATTCCTGGGGATTACTTATTAACAAAAGTACTTACCATTTGTGGAGTGTTGAATAAGAGAATTCTGTTTTTCTTAAAAAAGAAAGCTGAGCTGCATGTCCTTAGTTTAATTCCTATTCAGTCAGTGATTTCTTATTTTATAAAAATAGAGGGATACTACAACTTGGAACATCAACTAGCTCATTCCCTTGTCTATACAATAATTCTCCCAAATCATTGATTTAGCAGATCTTTAACACCCTGATAAAGAGATTATATATTCTCTTTGACAATTTATTCCAAAGGAAAAGAATCTTAATAGTTCTTTCTTGCCTTTTTTTTCCTATTTGTATTCCCATACTACAATGCTATGCACAAAGTAAGTACTTAATACAACTTTTCATATCTTGCTTAAATTTCAAATCAATCTAACAAATTATGTATCAGATATAAGGATCTAGAAGAGGATATACTAAAATCTTGATACTAAAAAAATTAATTAGATGCAAACTGTCTCACAAGGAGTTTGTAGTCTAATATAAAATATAAATCCCAAAAAACTATGATAAAAGGCAGAATTTAATAAATTAAAAGAAGCCAAGTCTGCTTCTGTTATGATGCATTTGAAGTGGGAACTTTCTATTTAATTTTTTTCAAATTTAAATTAAAAATATCTTCTCAATTACATTTAATATAAATTTTCAACATATATATTCTGAAATTATAAGTTCCAAATTGTGTCCCTCTCTTCATTCCCTCTTGCCTCACTGAAATAATAAGCAATTTGATCTGGATTATATATCTATAATCATACAAAAATATTTCCATATTGATCTTTGCAAGAGAATACTCATATAAAACCCAAACCACAAAATAAAATACAAATAAAATGAAGTGAAAAAATAGTATGCTTTAATCTTCGTTTAGACTCCAACAGTTCTTTATTTGTGAAGTGGATAGCAATCTTTGTCCTAAGTCCTTCAAAACTGTATGGAATCATTATACTGCTGAGAATAGCTGTTTTTCACAAGTTGATCATACATTGTAATTATTGACAACCTTGCTTTCTTCATTTAAGAAACTATCTATTTATATCATTTTTTTGTAATCAATTGAGGGAAGATATGTATTCTTATAAATTTAGCTCAGTTTTCTAGGTATTTGAAGAATGAGGCTTTTATCAGAGAAATTTGCTACTCCCCTCCAATTCATTATTTGCTTTCTAATCTTGATTTTAATGGTTTTGTGTCTATGAAAACTTTTCAACATTGAAACCAGCCATTTAATATCCTTTCAATGTCCTCTAAATGTCCTTTTTCAATTGGTAGTTTCCTCTGTTCTAACAAGTTTTTTT
>NW_025377885.1:0-1061 GCF_016433145.1 Gracilinanus agilis
ATCTATCTGTCTCTGTCTATCTATTTATGAATCATTAAAGATACCTACTTAACTTCTTGAACTTAATGTACTTATTTTTAAAATGGCAAAAATAATGTGAGCCTTTAAGGATTATTATAAGGATCAAAACACTGGTATGAGTGAATAATGACTGTTGGAAAGAAGCCAACATTGCAACTCTAACTCTAGGATCCATAATCATTGGCTCCTAGAGGTGAGGAGAGTTGCTCAGCAGAAGGACAAACTCATTGCAATTTAAGCAGGACCACTAATATATGGAAGAGAAGAAGGGAAGAACATAGCATAAACAAAAATCATATAAAAGCAGATGACCAAAAGAGACTTATCAAAGCTGCAACCGCAACAGGAGCAGCAGAGTATTTGGACCATCTGAATCCTGAGTTAATTTTTCTGCCTCTGCATGACAGCCGCAAATTCTAATGGAAAAGCAAGGAAAAGAGGTGAAAAAAATGGATTATAGAGCAGAAGAGAAGGAAAAAAAGGGAAAGAGGAAAAGGAAAAACCCTGATATTGTTGCTTTATTTATTTTATCTTCTTTTATAATGGCTCCGTTTTAGAGAACAAAAGAGAATAAAGGAACCCAGGGAACCTCATTCACTTCACATCATTTCACTTTAATAAGTATTTTTGAAGTGCCTGCTATTTGCAGGTCATTCTGACAGACCTGAGGATACAAAAATAAAAGACAGGCCCTACTCTCAGGGAGTTTATATTCTACTGGGCCATAATAACTCAGTTTTCTTATCTATAAAAGAAGAGTTTGGACAAATCATTTAGTGCTGTTTGCCTCATTTTATTCAACTGTAATGAGCTGGAGAAGGAAATGGCAAACCATACCAGTTTCTTTGTCCCAGAGGGTGTCATGAAGACTTTGACACAACTAAAAAATGAATCACTAACAACAACATAAGGAGAGTATTGGCCCAGATGGCCTCTGAGGTCCCTTCCAACTCTAGATCTATGTTCTATATATCACAAGTAAATACAAGGTAATTTGCGGAGAGAGAGAGAGAGAGAGAGAGAGAGAGAGAGAGAGAGAG
>NW_025377886.1:0-3553 GCF_016433145.1 Gracilinanus agilis
CCCTAGGTTTTATTTTTGTTACTGTTGTGTTTTTAATTCTTTCATTTGCTCATTGCCTATTTTATTCATATAAATATTTATATTATGTTTTCTATCTAACTCCAAATTTGGCCATATCTTTACATTTTGGAATATTGTTTAATTTTTTGCAGTTTTCTTTAATGAAATTATTATTATATTATTTGTTATTTGACCCATTCATTCTTTAGTATTATATTATTTACTTTTCAATTAATTTTAATCTATTATTCCATGGCCCTTTATAGATTGCAATATTATTGCATTAGAGTCTGAAAAGAATACAATAAATATTTCATTTGGTTGTGAGGTTTATATATATTAATATAATGATCAATTTTTGTGAAGTATTATATACCTGATAAAAGTATACTCCTTTATATTTTCTTTCAATTTTCTCCAGAGGTCTATCATATCTAAATTTTCTAGAATTTCATTCATTACCATCAGCAAGCATAATCTCTAATGGGGATAAACTAGACTATTTCTCACTATAAGATCAGAGAAGATAGCATACCTGTTACTACCACTACTATTTAATATTATACTAGCAACACTTAGATTTGGCAATAAGAGAAGAAAAACAAACTGAAGGAATTAGAATATTAATGAAAAGATAAAACTATCTCTCTTTGCTAATGCTAATGCACATAAGGAATCCCAAGAATTAACCAAAAAATGAAAAGGAACAATTAACAACAAAGCAAAGTGGCAGGGTACAAAATAAACCCATAAATTATCAACATTTCTATTTACTATTAACAAAGCCCAACAGCAAGAAATATAAGTAGAAATTCCATTTCAATTAACCATAGACAATATGAAATAATTAGTAGTATACTTACCAAAACAAACTCAGCAACTTTAACACAATTACAGAATATATTTCACACAAATAAAGTTAGACCTAAACAATCTGGTATAGGATAAGAATTAGAGTAGTGTATTATGGAATAGTTTAGGAAATTAGGGCAGTGGTTAATGTTTGATAAACAAATCTAATGTTTGATAAACCAAAAGATTCATGTTATTGGGGAGAAAAACACTATCTCATAAAAACTGCTGAGGAAACTAGAAAACAATATTGCAGAACCTAAGCACAAACCAATATCTCACATCATGCATCAAAATAAAACAAAATGGATACTTGATCTAAAAATAAAGAGGAATACCATTAACAAATTAGAGAAATATAGAAATTTTTATTTGTCAGATTTATGGATAAGGGAAGAACTGATTACCAAAGAATGTATAGAGCAAATTACAAAAAAATGAAATGGTAAATTTTCATCATATTAAATTTAAAAGTTTCTGTACATAGAAAGCTAATGTAACCAAGATTAGAAAGGAAATGAAAACTTGGGGAAATATTTTATAACAAATATCTAACAAAGGTTTCATTTCTTAAATACATAGAAAAATAAGCCAAATTTATGAGAATATAAAGCTATTCCCAATTGATAAATTTTAAAATTATATGAACAGCTAGTTCTCAGAAGAAGAAATTAAAAATATCTTCAATCATATTAAAAATGCTGCAAATCACTATTTATTAGAGAAATGCACATTAAAACAATTCTGAGATACATACAATGACTAACATGACCAAAAAAGATGATAAATTTTGGGAGGGATGTGCGAAAATTGGGATACTAATGCCCTGTTGATGGAACTGGGAATTGATACAACCTGGTCTAAAGGGCCATAAAATTATACATAACCTTTAACCTAATAATCTCAAAAAGATCAGTAAGAAGAGAAAAGAACTTATTTGTACAAACGTATTCTAGCAGCTCATTTTTAGTAGTATAGATTTGAAAATTGAAGAGGTATCTATCAACTGAAAAATGGCTAAATAAGCTTTGTCATATGGTTGTAATAGAAAACTATTGTGCCAGGAGAAATGATGAACAAGTTGAGTTCAGGAACACTTGGAAAGACTTTTATAAATTGATGCAAAGTGAAGTAAGCAGAACCAAGAGAAAAGTGCACACAGTAATAGAAATTTTGTATGATAATTAACTGTGTAGGAAAGAATTATTATCAGCATAATAATGTTCCAAAATAACACCAAATCTATACTTTAAAATCAGATGTTTCCTAACACAGTTAGAAATGGAACATTCATAGAGTAATCTTAATATAATCTATTCCTTCCTTTTAAAAACTGATGAGATATTAGTCCTTACAAATATCCCAACACTGGAGGCATTAATAAGCTGTTTTTAGTTATTTCTTACACTGGTTACTTCTCTAAAAAATTGTTAATCAGTTTTGTGTGCACAGAAAGCTACTTTCTCAACCACTATTAGTAAATTTCTGAGAATAAGGGACAGCCATTTGAAAATAAATTCTGGAGCATAAAGCTGTGGTATCGCAAAATAATTAGTAACACCTGGATTATAATTCAGGAACCCCAAATCAGAACATCAGTTTTCTTCTCTTGAAACCATGACTCTCCTAGAAGATACATTATATAAATATTTCACAATTGACATGGATGTTTTTCCTGAAATCCATTTTTAGAAATTATGAGCATAAAATTTTGCATTTTAATTGTCTAATAGTATTACTTCTAAATGAGAAACTTCCCTTGACCTTTGAAATGCCAAGCCCTGCTTTAAATTATTTTTGTACCATTCCAAGATGCACTTCTTTAATATTTTAGTTCTTCAGTGTTCTATAATTTTGTCTATAATTTGGAATGTTAAGAGATGGATGTTTGTGTTAGCACAGAGGAATAAAGTCATAATAGTATTAGCATTCCTTTGTGATAACTCAAATCTTGGTCTCTATACATTCCAATGCCCGTTTTCTATGTCTAAGAAATTTATACCCAATAAATAGAAATACAAATATCTATTCTTCCCTTTTTCATATGCAGAGTACTATCCTTTATGACAAAACTCATGAATGGAGCTCATGAAAACCAGCATGTCCCCGAATCTGACTTGACTTGATTAATCAATTATTTGACACTCCCAGATCTTTATTTTTGTGTTTGACTGTCATTTTTGAAGTAGTATTGAGAGTGATCCACTATATTCTGCCATTCTAAAAGTCTTTTCTGAAGCTTCAAAATCCTGTTTACACTCAAAATAAAGCCTTTATCAAAAAGGAGGAAAAGTAAGTTTAATTAAATTACATATCTAGTTCTACAGCATATGCAGTCTTCCAGACCCCTAATACTGTGCCTTTGTGACAAAAGGAAAGAATAGAAAAACATATGTATTTTGGAGAAGTGATTTAGTTTGGGATATAATTAAGTTTAGTTTGATGAATATAGAATATAAAGTGATGTTTGGAGGAAAACCTTCAAGTTAGAAAAAAATAAAGATCAGTTCTAGAGATGTATCTTAGAAACTTATACCCATAGAGGTGAGACCACAAGATGCATCAATCCTCTAAGAACAGATCTTAAGGAACTTTATAAAGAAGAGCAATTAAATAGGACAGGGAAGTAGTTTTCTAGAAAGAAAAGGGGAACTAGGAAAAATCAGTGTTGCTGAAGAGATTGAGTGAATAAATCAAGATG
>NW_025377887.1:0-1030 GCF_016433145.1 Gracilinanus agilis
AAAAAAAAGAAAAAAAAAGTCTTCAGTTAGGTTCTCTCCCTCGTTCACCATTCCAGAGATAACCGTTCAAACCAAGTCCTGTTGACGCCAGCCTGGTAGTCTCTTCTTTGCTCCCATGGTCTCCTCCACCTAGGTGCGCCCTCATTCCCCCAAACAGACCGTGGCAATGGCCTCTTCCCATGTCTCGCCTCCTAAACTGCCTCTCCTCTGGGCTTCCACGTGTAACCAGGGAGTGGCCAAAGCGGGTGCGGGAGTTCTAGGAGCAGGCGCATTGGGCTCTGCCAACTACCAACCCACTTGGAGTTGGACACATGGTGCCTTTAAAACTACAGGTCCAGGGCCGTCCCACTCTCTTTTCCAGGGTGTCCAGTAAGGGGGAAGTCCTGTTTACCCACATCCTAGGCATTATGAACTGAGCTTCTGATGGGGAGGAGTGACAGGAAAGGGCTACTTTCCCCTCCCCACGTGCCTTTGCCCTGGGCCCCCAACTCCCAAAATGGGCCTACGCTTTGGTTCTGATCTGTTCCATTTGTCATTTTCCATTCTGGGCACAGGCAATGGAATCCCTGGACCCAGACTCGAACCTTGGCAATCTTGGAGGCAGAATTCTAAGCCAGATGTGGCTGCCAGTCCAGGAGGGAAGGGCTGAGGAACCAGGATACTGGGATGCAAAACCAGGGGAGTCTTGCATTTGGAACTTGGGGGGACTACTCTTATATAGGAATTGAGCCAAGTTGTGAACAGAAGCCCCCTCCCCTCCTCAGAGACTGCGCTAGTGCCAGGGGAAAGTGTGCCCTGCCCTGCCCCAGGAGCTGGGAGTGGGGGAATGTTTATGTTTGTTTTTGCTATACCTTCAAATATCCTTTTTTTGCTGTTTGTTTGTTTGATTTTTAAACCCTTAACTTCTGTGTATTGGCTCCTAGGTGGAAGAGTGGTAAGGGTGGGCAATGGGGGTCAAGTGACTTGCCCAGGGTCACACAGCTGGGAAGTATCTGAGGCTGGATTTGAACCTAGGACCTCCCGTCTGTAG
>NW_025377888.1:0-1718 GCF_016433145.1 Gracilinanus agilis
TTTGGTTTTTGCTTCTAAGACCTTACAAATATAAATAAATACAAAGTCTATATTTTTCTCCCCTATAAAAAATGGAAACTGTGAGAGACAGGAGCACCTTTTATTTTGGGCACTGTATCACCCAGCACAGAACGGGTAATTTGTTGATATGGGAAGGGAATCGAACTTTGTCTCCAGAGAAGTGCAAGGCTTACCCCATAATCCTTTTAGTCTTGGTAGTGGGTCACCTTTGAATGATCTAAATAATCCCACACAGAGAAACTGTATCCTCAGGAGGAAGATGACATTGAAGGAGGGAGAAGATGCTGTGGCTCTGGAATCACCATTTATAAATCTAGTATTAGTGAGTGAGACCTCCTTGACTCTCGAGAGGAGCAGAGGTGCTCCTGATCTTTGGGCAATCATCTTTCTGGACTGGTCAGCAAGAAAAGGAACTAAGGGGAAAGACCTAGGAGTCTGGTGCTTTGTTAGTGCTTGGATAGAGACTGCTAGTCATGTAACCCTGGGCGAGTCACATGCTTTCTCTCAGACTCAGTTTCAGTAAAATGGGGATAATAATAGTACCTACTTCCTAGTGTCATTGTGAGGATCAAATGAGATCATATTTGCAAACACTGCCTGGCATGTAGTAGGTACCTAATAAATGCTCATTCCCTTCCTATTCCCCCACCTTCCTTTTTCCTTTATAGAGAGCTATGCCTGCTTTTTAGACAGGAAAAGCCAGGAGCATCCCCTAACACCCTCCCCATCCATGTCCCTTGTAGCATTGCCAGGGTATCCATGGAAAAGAAGCATTTTCCCTGGCAAAGGGCTAGCAAGGCTGCTGACTGACATGGAGTGTTCATGGATGACCCCTGCCAGGAGATGCATGGAACTACAAGAAAAGTCACCCTCTGAGGAACTGATGGGAAATGATATCTGGTGGAAAGATCAATCATTGGTAAAAAATTTGGGGAAAGGGCTATTCAGTGTGTGTGTGGGGGGGGTAAAGGCGGAGGGGAGTGTTTTAATTTCTCTGAGTGTTTGGTGTTGAGGTCAGTTTTTCCTCATTCTCTCAATAAAACTTGTCTTTGAATTTTGAGAATGCTGCTTTCAAGGAATAGTTGATGTCCGTGCATGACAGGGGATCCGAAATGAGTTTGTCGGCAGGGCTTTTATCCAGAGAAGTAACTATTGTCCTAAGTATATTTGGACCCTTCCTACAATGGAGGGGGCCCACAACAAAAGGATGGTACCCAACATGTCCAGAAGGGTTATAGAGAACTGGTGCCTGTCTACATGAACTATAGCAAGCCAGTGTTGGGTTAAAATCCTGCTTCTTTAGCTGAGTTGCAAGTTCCTTGAGGGTCTACTGTTTTTGTTTTACTTTTTTTCTTTTTATCTCTTGTTACTGGCAGACAGAGATGCTCTATTTGATAGCTGTAGACATCTTGAATTTACTTGTGTGTCTTCTCCCTATCTTTTGTCACTGTTCTAGACTACCTACATCTTCTCCAGGAACTGTAGGTCATCTAATATGGGGTCTTACACAGAGTCAGCACTTACTAAGTATTTCCTGAAAACTGGAAGGCAAGGCAAGAAGCACAATGAAAGAAGGAAGGGAGGAAGACAAGGAAGAGAGGGAGAGAAGAAAGGGAGGAAGCGAGGGAGGGAAGGAGAAAGGAAGAGAAGGAGGTAGGAAAGAAAAGCAGGGAAAATGGGAGGAGAGAGGATGGGAG
>NW_025377889.1:0-1121 GCF_016433145.1 Gracilinanus agilis
CTTCCTTTCTTCCTTTCTTCCTTTCTTCCTTTCTTTCTTTCTTTCTTTCTTCCTTTCTTCCTTTCTCTCTTTCTTGCTTTCTCTCTTTCTTTCTTTCTCTTCTGTCTTCATTCCTTTCTTTTTCTTCCTTCTGTTTTTGCTTTCTCTTTATTGGTGGGATGCAAATTGTCCACGGATAAGGAAGTATAAGCTAATTTGAGGAGGGGGGAACACTAACAATCAAGGCGGGTCAGGGCAGATTTCCCAAAGGATGTTACACCTGAGCTCAGTCTTGGAGGAAGCTAAGGATTTGAATATTTAAAGTATTAATAAGAAGAAAATCATTCTTAAACCATAGACAATACTTCCTTAAAGACCAGGCTACTCCTTTCCTTTCAGTTCAAAAAAAGGGCCCTCTAAGTGAGCCACAGATTAGAGTAGAGGATTTGGGTTTTACTGACTGTATTTACCTGAGCACCGGTATGAGAATTCCACCCACACACTGCCCTAAAGAATCTAAGTGGCTAATAAGGAGAGGAGGCTTCAATTATAGGTTAAGAACAAGCTGTGGAGAGTTGCCTTTAATTAAGCATGTCTTGCCAATTACTGTGTTTTGCCGGTAGCAGGCACTCAATAAATGTTTGCTTATTATCAAATCAATCTGCAAATTATTTTCAATGTTATCTCAGTTCTCTTTCAAAAAAATATTGCAGTGAATATCTCTTGTTAGTTGAATAAAATTGTTCCTTCCTTGGGATTAAGAAAAGGAGCATTTGTTTAAAAAGCTCCTGATGTGAGAGGTTGGCATTCCAGGTCGGAGCTTATTTATCGAAAGTACATCAGGTGAAAATAGCAAATGATTAAAATTTTTTTTAACCCCTTCCTTTCCATTTTAGAATTAATACTGTGTATTGGTTCCAAGGTAGAAGAGCAGTAAGGGCTAGGCAATGGGGTTTAAGTGTCTAGGAAGTCTCCGAGGTCAAATTTGAATCCAGGACCTCCAGTCTTTACACTTGGCTCTCAATTCTAAACCATTTCACTGCCCCCAAATTGCATTGGATTTTAAACTAAGCGTCAAAGAAGGAAGAACCAAACGTCCTCCTAGAAATGGTGCAGGACAGATTTCAGTTCTAGGTATATTA
>NW_025377890.1:0-2005 GCF_016433145.1 Gracilinanus agilis
CTGCCTGCTTTCCACCAGCCCAGAGGCCTGTCTCCTGGTGCCACTGCCTGCTTCCCAAACCAGGGGCCAGCATTCCTCACAGCTCAGCCCAGCCTGAAGCCTCCACTTGCAGAGACTAGACCAGCCTGTGCTAGCCATTTTTTGAGCTGAAGTCTTAAGCTGGCCCTGGATTCCTGGCTGAGAGAGACTTGCAACTTGGGAATTTTTTTTTCCACAGGACTTCTGCAAATTTTCTTAAGAGGGGAAGAGAGACTACAGAAGTAGAAACTTTTGACCTGCTCTCTCATATGCACATTCTGAACTTCCCTGAGTTTCATCCTAGTTAAGTACAAAAAGTTAGCCATAATCCTGACTCACTCTATCCCTGAGAAGTGCAGGCAAGTCAGACCAGGGAAAGAAACTTCCCTTTTCACACAAACAAAAAAAATTTGGTCCTTTTCTTTCTCTTATAAGTGTGGCAACTTTCTGTAGTCATGGCTACTGAATGGATAATTGCACAATTGCTTAAATCACTTTAATTGGGCCTTGATTCAAGGACCTGCTAAAAGTTTATTTTTCCTTTCATTTTTGCACATAAGACTTTGATATTTTACATTTCATTCACAAGTTATTTCTTTTTTCTCTTTTATTTTTAATCTTTATTTCTTTTGCCAATTGATTCACACAACCCCAAAACTCAGCCATATGTCCTGAGCTGATCTGGGTGTTAACCTTAACCCTCCTCAGGGGAGAATGTATGTATTATAATCTATAATGTAAAGTTTAAATTCTTTTGAGAGTAATTTAAGGATAAGAAATTTGCCATCTCCCCAGAATCCAGACAATGAACCTGTTTGGAGAAGGCACCATGAAGATGCCTGCAGAAACCTACACTGCATCAAGAAGATCCAAAATGAACTTTGGGGTGCAGCTGATTGAACTATGGGGAGCTGAATGCATTTGTTTTGAATATGCACTCTCATGCCAAAGGGGACTACCCCCTAATTGGCTTTTTGTTAATGTGCCTAGCAATTATTGTCCTCTTTTCTTTTTATCCCCAAATTTGTGTAATTTAAAAGTTAGTTATGTTTACAAGAGCCTTTGGGGAGACCAGCTTCCCTAGGCTATCGTAAGAGAGATTCACCCAGCCCAACATGTGGATGCTCTTTTCTTATTCCTTATAATTCTGTTTTGCTTGCCAAATCTCATTAGATCACTCAGTTCTACAGTAAAGCAAATTTGAGTTAAATTAAAATCTCTTCAATTTAAAACAAAATGAGGAGATGTTGAGAACAATAGAAACGTGGTATGTCAGCATCATCTATGAATCCCATAATAACCAGGTGTAGTTTACAAAATCTCTATAATGGATGGCTAGGACCACTCTCTATAGCTCCTTTTATTAATAAAAGTTTTATAAAATACCTAAGTACTGTATAATAAACCACTTCAATTTAAACAAAAAAGGGTGAGATGTTGAAAGTCTTTTGACTCCTTTTATGATCCATACCTTTTCTTATTGAAAAGCATTATAGTCTTATTGGAAAACTTTAAGTTCTTAACAAACCAACAGTTAAGAGGTTAACAGTTTCTCTATAAGTCAGAAATGCAGAAAATTAAGCTGCCTGAGTTAAAACTGTTCCTAGATAGTCAAGGTTAAAATTAGACAAGACTTCATCCAGCAGGTGCAGTCCTCCCGATAAAGTATAAGACTCAGTCTTTTTCTCATCCACATACCCTTCATAAGAAAATCTTTTTTATAATATATGCCAAAAAGTGAGGAACTCCTTTGTGCTTTGTTTGAATTGGGTTTTTGAATACTGCATGAATAAAATCTATAGCTCATTGCTGGTCAGATGCAGCCATAACCATGAGCTGATTGACATATTGTCTCCTGCTTCCTCCTTTCTCACTTAAGCCATCCTTATATTCCTGGAGCTAGCTTTCAACAGAAAGGGAGAGACATAGAGACAGAGATAGAAATTTGAGAGAGAGAGAGAGAGAGAGAGAGAGAGAGAGAGAGAGA
>NW_025377891.1:0-1124 GCF_016433145.1 Gracilinanus agilis
GAAGAGCAGTAAGGATGAGGCAATGGGGGTTAAGTGACTTGCCCAGGGTCACACAGCTAGAAGTATCTAAGGACACATTTGAACCCAGGACTTCTAATTTCTAGTCCTGGCTCCCAGCCCACTGAGCCACCCAGCTGCCCTCAGAAGTAACATATATTGAAGATTAAATCATGATTACCCCAAGGTAGTGGAGTACTTTGGGAAAATGAAACTTCTTCCCATATTTCTCCTGTGACGTAGATAGGTTTCAGTGTCCCATCTGCTCTCATTCATGTGGAGCACGAAGAATAACACTCTTCAGAAGGGGAAAAAAAACTATCGATACAATTTGAGGCTGAATCAGCCTAGCTGAAATCAAGATAAAACTTTATCATTTATCCATAGTCTCACTTCACAAACAACCATCAATGCTCAATCTTTCATTAACAAATTAGTTAAAATTAATCAATTAGCAATTATTGTGTGGCTACTATATGCTAGACATTATAGATAAAAGACAAAAAGTGAAAAATTAACTATTCAAAAGAGCTTATATTTTATTATGGCAGCTGACATGTAGATATATGAGTATAAACAAAACAAATATGTAGAAAAATAAATGAAATAAAATAATTTTAATAAGATTTAGTGGGAGAGAAGCTCCAGATTTTAAATTGTATTTTATTTTCTTAGTCAACAAAAATCTGATCTCTTCTTCTCATCCCATCTCTCCTCCTTAAATGAGAATGAAAGAAAAACAAAATCCCTGCTACAAACAGAGTAAAGCAAATACATTTCATTAGCTTTGTCCAAGAAAATCTGTATCATTATGTTCTCTGACTCTCGATAATCTCTTATGCACAATAATATTCCATTTCAATCACATACCAGAACTTGTTCATCCATTCCCCAACTGATAGACATCTCTTTGATTTCCAGTTCTTTGTCACAAGAAAAAAAAACCTGCTATAAATATTTTAGAACATATAATTTCTTTTCCTTTTTCTTTGATCCCCTTAGGAAATAAATTTTATAATGGTACTTCAGGGTTAAAAGTTATACATGGTTTTAGAACTTTTTGAGAATAACTCCAGATTGCTCCCCAAAATAATTGGACCAATTCACAGTTCCACCAACTTTAGTGT
>NW_025377893.1:0-1619 GCF_016433145.1 Gracilinanus agilis
AATCATTAGCTTCTAATTGCTCAATTCTAGCCTTTAGGGACTGGTTTTCCTTTTCAATCTGGTCATTTCTGGTATTCAATGTGCTTATCAGTTCATTTGATTTCTGAGCCACACTTTCCAAAGGCAAAATTATGCCTTTTAAACTGTTATTTTCTTCCCGGATCTCTTTCATGTTTTTCATCATCTCAGATTTGAACTCTTCAATAGCTAGTGGCCAGTTTTCATTATTTTGGGAAGCTTTGGATATGATTACTTCTTTGTTCTTTTATGCTGTTTTCTCTGATTTCTGGATTTTATCTGTGTAAAAGTTGTGGAGTGTTACCAAATTCTTTCTGATGATTTTTCTCTTTTGGGGTTCTTGTCTATGCCTTGCCATTGTTAGCCCTGCTCCCTCTCAGGTATATCCTCACACTCACGGTCTTTCTGTGCTCTTTAGGCTCCTGAAATCTCAGGTCTAGTTGTTCTCAGGGTCAAGCCTCTTGGTGGTCCCTTTGCTTGTTCCTCTCCCTGAGGCTCCTTTAGTAGTCTCAGGGTGCTTCTTCCACAGTTGTGCACCTCTCTGTGCTGGTTCCCCACTCATAGTCTGTGCCCGTGCTCAAGATTCGAGTCCTCGCCTGTGCTCAATATTTGTGTCTGAGCTTGGGTCCTCTCCCACACTTGTGCCTGTACTCAGGGTCTGTGTTCAAAGTCTATGCATTCTTTAGACTCTTGGGGTCCTAAATCTTGCTGCTCTCAGGAGTAGGCCCTGGTGACCCCAGGTAGCTGCCAAGGACTTTATGCATGCCCCAATCTTGCTCTAACTCTTACATGCTGGTTTTGGCACTGTAGGTGGTGTGGGGTGGTGGAAGGACTTGCTCAGCTCTTGTTTTAGTGAGAGCCGTTTCACCCATTTATAGCATGGAAATGCCCCAATTCCACGTACCTCTAATGCTGTTGTGGGGTCCCTTCACTCCTCTGGGTTTGTTTTTTTGTCTTCTTGTGGAGTCCTATCTGTTTTGGTTAGGAAATGTTAAGCATCTGCTTTTTACTCTGCCTCCATCTTAACCAGGAATGAGTAAAATACTTTTTAAAAAATAAGTAAAATTAAAAAAAAACTGTTATTAATAGATTAAAAGCTATAATAGTTTCAAAACCCATTATAAATATCTTATTTTTCTACATACTCTCAAATTGTTCTCATAACCTTTGTCTATGTAATCTGCTATAGTATTAATGATAAAGTTTTAGGAATTACCAATATCAACTTCCAAAATATGATTTTTTAAAAATTCCATGTTTGGCACTTTTGAGAATAGACATTTTTTTACACCAGAGAAAAGGTCATGGAGGAAATAAAGTAAAGAGTGATATATTTCAATTTGCATTTGAATTCCATTTGTTTCTTCTGTGGCAGTAGGTATTATTTTTATGTGAGGGGTTTCTTGGAGTTGCTCTGGATCCTTGCCAACTGATAATTGTTAAGACATTCACAGTTGATCATCATACATTATTGTTTTTACTATGTATAATATTCTTCTTCTGCTCAATTCACTTTGAATCACTTCATATGTATTTCTAGGCATTTGTGTGTTGATTTTGCTTGTCATTGTTATGATATAATCCCATGTAGGATTGTAAAT
>NW_025377894.1:0-1777 GCF_016433145.1 Gracilinanus agilis
ATATATATATATATATATATATATATATATATATATAGAGAGAGAGAGAGAGAGAGAGAGAGAGAGAGAGAGAGAGAGAGATTAATTATAAATAATAAAGTTCCATACCAGGTCAAAATGGAAGAGATTAGGTCAGCTAAAGAAGTTCCATCTATGGGGAGTGAGGTCCTTCAAATGCTGCTATTTGTAGATGATATTATGGTAATTGCATCAAGCCCCAGAATACTGTGTATCTTCCTTAATAAAAGTTGATTACTCAAAATACAATACAGTGAAAAATAAAATGAAAGGAAAATGTTGTTGTCTAGAAGTTTCAGAGTATATTGAAAAAGGGAAGGATTTGGATTCAGAAGACTGGAGTTCCAATTCTGGCTCTGAAAATCACTATTCATATGATGTCTGAAAGGCAAGTTCCTTATCTATAATGTGAGGGATTAAAATAAATGATCCTTGAAGTCCTTTGTAACTTTAAATCTTTAATCTTATGAAACCACATAACTCACAGAGGTCTTGTGAGGAAAACATTTTGTAAAACTTAATGCCTAAGGAAATATGATCTATTCTGAACAACACTTTGATGTTTCAGTGAATGATAATGTGGTAAAATTCTATATACATCCCTATAAATTTCATATGATTTTGATTTTCTCTAAAGACTTTTACCCAGTCAATATTTTAACCTTTTGGCTCTTGGAAACAACCCATGAAGTTGCTCTAAACTTAAAAATGCTTACCCTTCTAGACATAGTTAAAAAATATAGTGAGTTACAATAGAATCAATCTCTAATGAATCTGTAAAGAAATCAGTTTTTTTAAATAAAAATAAAGAGCTATAAATAAAAGGATAAGTACATTACATTTTTTCAGCCTTCAATCATGTCTGACTCCATGACCCCCAAATGGGACTTTCTCTGCAGAGATAATGGAGTAGTTTGCCATTTCCTTCTCCAGCTCATTTTACAAATAAGTGATTGAGGCTCCAGTTCCAGCGCTCTATCCACTGTGCCACCTAGTGGTCTTATGAGTCCCCATCTGGTTCTGTTCATTTGCCCTAGCTGTTCCTGATGCCTAGAAAGTTCTCTACCTCTATCTCACAGAATCCTCTTTGTTGTTGTTGTTGATCAATTATTTCAGACTTCTTGGGGGCCTATTTGGAGTTTTCTTGACAAAGACACTAGAGTGCCATATCCTTCTCCATATCATTTTACAGATGAGGAAACTGAGACAATCAGGTTTAGGTGACTTGTCCAGGGTTACCCAGCTAGTAAGTTTCTGAGGCCATATTTGAACTCATGAAGATATGTCTTTTTGACTCCAGGCCCTGCAGTATGTCTCACTTTACCACCTAGTTGCCCATGAATACATTCAGTACCCTCAATGTAGAAAAAAAAAAAACCAAGTAAACCATCTAAATATATTTACATTGAAAATGATGGCAATTTTTAAAATGTTGTAACACAGAAGAATGATATTCAGTGCTTATGAAATTCACTCATTTATTAAAACCCCTACCTTACATCATAGAATCAGAAGAGCAGTAAGGTCTAGACAATGGGGGAGAAGTGACTTGCCCAGAGTCACACAGCTAGGAATTGTCTGAGGTCATATTTGAACCTAGGACTACATATCTCTCTTAGCCTGGGTCTCAATCCATTGAGCCACATAGCTAATCGCAAAAAGTCTCTTTTGCAGAATGTCTCAATCCTCCCTAATTTCAGAAAATGAGGAATCAATTGTTTTATACATATATAAATATATATTTATATACGTATAAAAC
>NW_025377895.1:0-5971 GCF_016433145.1 Gracilinanus agilis
CTCTCTCTCTCTCTCTCTCTCTCTCTCTCTTTCTCTCTCTGTCTCTGTCCCTCTCTTTCTCTCTCTCTCTTTGTTTCTCTCTCTCTCTCTGTCTACACACATCTACATACACATGCACACACACATATACACACAACATGTATTCACATATACATAGGCATTTATAGTTATACCTTCTTGTCTATGCATGTCTGTACATACATGGATGCATACCTATCTGAAGGCACATATATGCAGTCTCGGATACACATTGATATTATACAAGTATTATTAAACACCTATCATGTACTGGGTACCATACTTGATTCTCCTGATACAAAGACAAAGACAATACAGCCCTTGCTTTTATGGGCAAGTTATATCTCTTTAGAACATCTAAGTTTCCTCATTTTTCAAATTTGAAGATAAGATTAAATGATTTCTAAAATTCCTTCCAGCTCTAGATCAAAGGACCTAAGAAAAGAAGGGCAATTCTATTTACTCCGCTGACCTCTTAGTGGGTGCATAGAGAGAGATTGAGAGAAGGTATATGAAAACATTTTAAAGAAACTATGAAGAATTACCTTTCAGATCCATATATGTAGGAAGTTCTTCTGGACAAACAAAGGATAGATAGAATTGGTGGAGGAAAGGATAATTTTGATAGCAGGATATTAAAAACAAATCCATGTAACTAAGAGTAGATGGAAAAATAAATTGGAGGAAAAAATCTTCATAGCAAATTTTTCTGATAAACATTTCATTTCTAATATGTATAGACTTGATTCAAATGTGTAAAAATAAAAGCCATTCCCCCATTGAATAAATGCTCTGAAAATGTTAAGTTCTCAAGGGAAGATACTTAGACTTTCTAATGTTATCCATGCATGTATTCCTACGTATACACATATATATATATGTATATATATATATGTTGATATCTACACATCTTTCAAAATCACTAATAATTAAAGAATTCAAAATAAAGGCATTATGAGGTTCTATCTCTTATGTCAATTGATCAGATTGAAAAAATCTGACCAAAAATTTAAAAAAATGACATGTTGGAGGTGCTGTGGGAAAACAGACACAATTCTGGAAAATAATATTAAGTTTTGTCCCAAAGTTTACTCAACTGTATTATCCCTGACACAGCAATGCCAACCACTATTATGGCTATATCTTAAAGACTTCAAGAAAAAAGAAGAAAAGGTCCTATTATATATATAAACATATTTATAGCAGCTCTTTTTATAGTGACACAAAAACTGGAAACTGAGATGATGCCTAACAGTTTGGAGAAAGGTTGTTCTAACTTTTGTATATGAATATAATGGTATACTAATGTTATAAGAAATGAAGAAAGAGAAGGTTCCTGAGACACTTGAAAACACTTGTATGAATAAATGTGAAGGGTTGTTTAGCGTGTTCGGGGAAGATCAGTACTTCTTGGGTGAGGGGTTGCTGGATATTTTTTTAGAATTACTTTCTTCCTTTGATGTCTACCTGCCACCCCGCTCTCACCTGTGGCCCCAAGAAGCTGTAATACATGAAGCAATCACATCCCAACAAACCATCTTGGCAGGTGGGCTTAACCAGTTTGAGAGTAACAAATAAGTTTCAAAACTTTTCGTGAGTTAGCAGGGTGTCTACCACAAATATGTGAAGACTTCCTCCTACAAAATGGGCAGAGGAGAACAATTTATTCTAACGACGAAGGAAGTGCCTAAAGCAGATGCTGTGGAGTTCAGTCAGACAACAACTAAGTCAATGTCATCCATTGCATCTCGAGCCATCACCAGTTGTCTTGCCTTTTTTCATGCCACTGGATTTGGCTGACTGGAAGAAAGAGTGAGGTTGAGGACTGTACAACTCTGCCACATTTAAATTTAATCCACGTTTGAGCCAAAAGACACCACCCAGTAATGTCATCTTGGTCTCCAGATATGAAAGACATCAACCATAAACGAATGTATAGGAAAGTGGGCAGAATTATAACAATTTATACATTCCCTAACATCAATTTTGGAAGAATAAAAGGCTTTAGGACCAAGATTAACAAATTAAACAACTATGACTGCAGAGAAACAATAAGTAACATTGCCTATCTAAAGATAGAGAATCGTACTAATTTAAAGCATGAAAAAACTAGAAAAAGAACAAAGTAAAAATCTCCAATTAAATACCAAATTGGAAATCCTTAAAAATAAAGCTAAGATGAACAAAACTGAATGGAAGAATACCATTGAATTAATAAATAAAACAACAAGTTGGTGTTTTTGAAAAAACAAAAAAAAATAGATAAACCATTGGTTAATATGATTTTAAAGAGAGATGAAAACTAAATCACTAGCATCAAAAATAAGAAGGGCAAATTTATCACTAATGAAGATGAAATCAAAGCAATTATCAGGAGTTATTTTGCCCAAGTATATGGGAACAAATTTAAGAATTTAATAGAAATGGAAGAACACTTACAAAAAAATGTAAATTGCCTAGACCAAAAGAGAAGGAAATAGAATATTTAAATGAACCTATTTTAGAAAACAGACCTTAAATGAACTTCCTAAGGAAAAAAAAATAGTAGCATCATATGTATTCAGAAGAGAATTTTACCAAATATTTAAAGATCATCTAATTCCAATATTCCAAATTCCAATAAATCATTTAGAACAATTGATATAGAAAGGATTTCCAAACTTCATTTATGAAACAAATATGTACTGATACCTAAACTAGGAAGATCAAAAAAGAGAAATACAATAATAGAAAAATTTCATCAATGAATATAGATTCAAAAATACTAAATAAAATTAGACAAGCAACCACAATATCACAAAGATTATATATTATGACCAAAAAGGATTTATACCAGGTATGCAGGAAAGGTTTAATATAAAGAAAATTATTAAAATAATCAGTTACATAAACCAAAAATTTACAAAAAGCATATGACTCTATCAATAGGTGAAGAAAAATCTTTAGACAAAATACAATACTCATTCCTATTAAAAACACTTGAAAACATAGGTATAAATGAATTATTCCTTAGAACAATACAAAATATATACATATGCATATATATGTATATATATTAAATCAAAAGCAAGCATTATCTGTAAAGGGGACAATTTAGAAACCTTACCCATAATATCAGGAATGGAACAAAGATGCCTGTTATCACCAATATTATTTAATATTGTCTTAGAAATGCTACTAATAGCAATAAGAGAAATAAAAGAAATTGAAGGTATCAGAACAGGCAAAATGGTAATAAAACTTTCTTTTCTCAAAGTATACAATGATTTATATAGAAAATCTTAGTGATTCAACTAAAACTATTAGTTAAAACTATTAATAATTATAGCAAAATAGCAAGATATAAAAATAAACATACAATAAATCACCAGCATTTCTATATATCACCAATACCCTGCAAGAAGATATAGTAAGGGATAACCCATTTAAACTAACTGCGGATTGAATGAAATACCTTGTAGTATATTGGCTAAAACAATCCAGGAACTACATGAACACAATTATGCATTTTATACAAATACAGTCAGATTTAAATAATTGGAGGAATATTAATTATTCATAGGCATTCATAAGCAGGCAAAGCCAATAAAATTAAAATGACAGTTCTACCTGAACTAATCTGCTTATTCAATGCCATCCAATTAAATTAACCATAAAATATTTTATGAAACTAACAAAAACTAACAAAATCCATTTGAAAAACAAAAGTTTAAGAATATGAAAGGAAATAGTGAAAAAATGAAGGAAAGAGGTCCAGCAGTACCAGATTTTGAACTATATTATAAAGTAGTAATTGTCAAAACTATCTGGTAGACACTAATATACAAAAGTAGCTCTGTAGAATGGAACAAACATACAATAAACACTCGTGAAAGATTATAATCACCTTGTATGTGAGAGAAGTCAAGATCTAATATTTCAGGTTTCATTATTTGGGAAAATTATTGGGAAAACTGGAAAGCAGTCTGGTAGAAACTATAGATCAATATCTTACATTATTTGTTAGGATATGATCCAAATGAATACATGACATAGGCATAAAGAGAGATATCATAAGCAAATTAGAAGAACAAGGAATATATTACCTATCAGATTTATGGATAGGAAAAGAATTTATGAATAAATAAGAGACAGTAAGGATTGTGAGATATAAAGTGGCTAATTTTGAATACATTAAAATTTAAAAGGTTTTGTATAAATAAAATTAATGCAGTCAACTTTAGAAAGAAAGTAGTAAATTGGGGGGGATGTATAAACAGTTTCTGGGTTAGAGGTCTCATCTTTAAAATACAGAACTCTGTCAAATATATAAGAATCTGAGTTATTCCCCAATTGATGAATAATGAAAAGGTATGAATAGACAATTTTTAGATGAGGCAGTCAAAATTATATTGTAAGTGCATGAAAAAAATCTCTAAATCATTACCAATTAGAGAAATGCAAATTGAAACAACTCTGAGTCATTGTCTCACACCTATCAGATTGGTTAAAACAATATAAGGATAAAATGACAAATGTTGGAGGTATGTAGAAAAATGGGAACATTAATACATAGTTGTTGATGGAAGTGTGAACTAATTCTGCTATTTTGGAGAACACTCTGAAATTATCTTCAAAGTCTTACAAATCTGTGTATATCTTTTTGACCAATCGATATTTATTAGATTTATTTCTTGAGGTGATCAGAAGGAAAGGAAAATAATGTATATATTCTAAAATATTTAGAACAGCTTTCTTTGTGGTGGCAAAGAAATGGAAACTTGAAGAAATGCCAATCAATTGGGAAATAGCTTAGCAAGTCATGGCATATGATTGTGATGAAATGTTCCTGCACAATAAGAAATGGCAAACAGGTTAATTTTGGAAAACATGGAAAGACCCACACAAAATTATGAATAGTGAAATAAGCAGAACCAAGAAAACATTATATACTGCAAAATAAATATTGTTTGAAGAATGCCTTTTGCATGTCCATCTCCAGAGAAAGAACTGATAAATAAAAATAAGAAAAAGTTTTAAAATACATATGTATGTATGTATATATATAGTAATAATTAAAATTAAATTATGAGGCTGTTAGTAGCTTTAGTAGCTTTATTACATCAAAGTAGAGAGAGTAATGAGAGGGAATTGTAGGAAAGAGGTAGAAAGTGGTCTAGCCTACCACACTATGTGCCATTCTGATGGATTGAAGCTCACCACCACCATGTGCTTCTATCTCCAGCCAGAAGAGCACAGGAGTCAGCCTTCAGGTTCCAATCTCCAACAAGAAGTCCAAAAGACTCTCTTCAGCAAGAGTCACCAGAGCAAGAGTGTCCCTTCAGCAAGAGTCACCAATGCCAGACTCAGAATTCGAATCCAAATCTCTATCAGAATCAAAATCAGAATCAGAATATCCTTTGACCCCTGGTCTCCTCTTTATTAGCAGTTTTCTCTACCCATTAGCTCTTCCACATCACATCTTCAGGAACCAATAATAGTTCTTTAATTTGTTTGGCACTACCTGAAGGGGCAGTGCTTATGGGATCAAATTCCTATCTCATTGGTTTCAACTTCCTTTCACTGTGGGCATGTATATCCCTGCACATCTCAATGGTAAAAGACCTCCAGGTTCCTGATTGATTAAATTAAAACAAAGGGAGATGAATTCCCTCCCTTTGTGTGTGTGTGTTTATCACATTCTTTTATTGTGTGTTTCTTTTCCCACAGTTCTTTCTCTGGATGTAGATAGCGTTATTTCTCATAAGTTCCTCCTCATAAATCTTTTGGTCAAATAATGTGTTCTCTAATGGGAGGAGAGGAGGTAAGGAGTTATCTGGGTATTTTAGTGTAACAAATAAGTTATAAAAAAAAAGAGAACTACATTGAAAGCCATGATCAATGTAGAAAAGTGTAATGATTTTCCTTCCTTCCTTCCTCCCTCCCTCCCTTCTTCCTTCCTTCCTTCCTTCCT
>NW_025377896.1:0-1060 GCF_016433145.1 Gracilinanus agilis
TGGTTCTGGGGATCCAGGTACAGCTGCCTCTAGCATGTTTTTAGCAACATGGCACCAGTTGCTATCAATATGAACCGCTACTTCTTTATATCCTTTGACCATTTGTCTGTTGGTAAATTGGAAGGATTTCCTTCTGTCCTGAAAATGAGGCTTTTCTCAGAGATACCTGGGCCCTTATCTATACAGAGTTTTAGAAACATTTTATTTTTATTTTTACTGGGGTCAAGGTGAGGAGAAAAAAAGAAATGCTTTGCAATTGAAAAAAAAGAGGAGGAAGTAGCTGGATGGTGTGGTAGATAGAGTGCCAGGTGTGAAGCAGGAAGCCTCATCCCGAATTTGAATCCGGCCTCAGACACTTATTAGCTGTGTGACCCTGAGTAAATTGCTTAACGCTGTTTGCCTCAGTTTGTGCATTTGTAAAATTGGCTAGCAAAGCAAATGGCAAACCATTCTAGTATCTTTGTCAAGAAAACTCCAAATGGTATCATGAAGGGTTAGATACAACTACAATGACTGAACACTAACAACACATTAAAAAAACCACCTTATTTTGATAACTACTTCAATACAATTTGCTTCCTTTGTATTTTATTTTATGCATTTAAAAATGTAATTTTGAGAAGGAATCATTACATTTCACCAGATTGCCCAAGTGGTCCATGACACAGAAAGGTTAAGAACCATTAAGTGTAGATAAAGATTTGTAGGGTCTGCTGTAGGGGAATTCTTACTCTTTTTTGTTTGGGTTAGAAAGCCATTGAGGTCCTTTAACTCTGTGAAAATCCACGAACTTGGAAAATAAGTTCTTAAGGCATGCTTTCATTTTGCTTTCACGTCCCCAGCATATAGCAAAGTATCTGCCATAGTTTTGTTGTTGGTAGGCTATTTTCAATTGTGTCCAGTTCTTCAAGACCCTATTTATGGTTTTCTTGGCAGAGATATTGGAGTGGTTTGCCATTTCCTTCTCCAGCTCTTTTTATAGATGAGGAAACTGAGGCAAACAGCGTTAAGTGACTTGCCCAGGGTCACATAGCTAGTAAGTGTCTGAGGCCAGATTTGA
>NW_025377897.1:0-1402 GCF_016433145.1 Gracilinanus agilis
AGGAAGGAAGGAAGGGAGGAAGGAAGGAAGGAAGGAAGAAAAGGGGAATTGCTGAATGCATTCTTTTACTGTCCTCCTTTAACTCATTTTGCCAAGTGATATGGGCCACAGTAGCGAGGCCTGCCCAGGCAAAGACTGGGTCGATCATCAGTCATCCAACCAAATATACCGAAAAGATCACGCCAGTGTTCCTTCGTGTATGCATGAACATGTGTACATGTGCACACACACATGTGCTGACGAACACGCGTGCGGCTGAACTTTGGGGACTTTTGCCCTCTGGTGACGTGCCCGGGAGGATGGGGTGCCCTGCGGCAGGGGCGCAGGCTGGCCCCCCATCTCAGGGCTAGATGACGGATTCAATAGAGATCCCAGAGAGGGGAAGCGAAGAAGAGCCGCTGCTAACTGGCCCCCTGAGCAAACAGAAGGAGCTGCTGAGGCCAGGCCCGGCCGACCTGCCTGAACGCCTGAAGCTTTTCTACGACAAAATAAGCCAAACTCAAAGAAAAGGAAAGAAAGAACACGTTGGGAAAATGATTTCTGACCAATACAGCGTTGTGAATAGAGAGCTGGCCTTGGCGTGGAGAGGATCTGAGTTCGAGTCTTGCCTCTGGCACGTCCTGACTCCGGGCCCGGCCAGTGACGCGCCTCGGACTGTCCCCTCTCCGAGCCTCCCCGAAGGTCCTGTGCCGGGTGGGCAGGCGTGTCCTCAGGTAAACAGTGTCTCGGGTGTCTCCCCAAACGCTTTCCCAATGACATTTCGTGAGATCCCACGAGAGCCCTGGGAGGGTTCGATTATTCTCCCCATTTTGCAAACAAGAAAATGGAGGCCGAGGTGAAGGGCCTTGGCCAGGGCGGCCGGGCTAGGCGGCATCTGAGGCTGAGGCTGGCCTTCCTGACTCGGCCTCCTGAGCCAGCAGGCTCTAAATGGCCACGAGGGAGAGAACTGCGGTTCCCCCTCCCCCGACTGGCAAAGATGGCAGAGCCGACGCCGCGCCTGTGCCCAGGATCGGATTCCGCCCCGCAGGGCTCCTCCCTTTGCCCCGCTGGCTGCCGGCTGTGAGGAGGGGGTGGCGGAGGGGAGCGAGAGGCCCGGCGAGGAAGTCAGAGCACCAAAGGGGGCCGCACAGACTCCCGACTGTCCCCTTTTCTCGATGGCCCCAGCCTGGGACGGAAGAGACCGTCCTGGGGAAAAGGATCGGCAAAGTCTGCACGGCGAAGGCAGCTCTGGGGAGTGCGTGTGACTGCGTGACCCGCCTGGCATTCCCGGGGCAGCCTGGCCGGCCGCTTCCCGTCTTCAGCTCTTTCTCCAGAGGAGGAAACAGAGGCCAGCCGGGGGAAGGGACCTGCCCAGGATCACACAGCTCGGTCTGATTTGAACCCGGGGCCGCCCAGCTGCCTC
>NW_025377898.1:0-1470 GCF_016433145.1 Gracilinanus agilis
ATATATACATATATATGTATATATGTATATATATATATATATATATACAGAGCATCCCCTACCACATTATTAAATGCCCTTGATAAGGATCTGACTCCAGAACCATATAAGAAACAAAAACAAACATATCAAATCAAGTGTCAGTCTCAAATGGTTAAGGTGTCCCAAGATATGAATAGTTCTTAAAAAGATTTTAAATTTTAATAAAATTATCATAGATTGCTCTAAGTTATTAATAAGAGGGGTAATTAATGAAATTCAAAACAATTAGGATGTCTAATTTCACATTAAGCAAGTTGACAAAGATGAAAAACAATGAAACTAGTCAATGCTGGAAGATTGTGGAAAAACAGAAACATTAATGATCTTATATTGGAGCTGCTAAGTGATCTAACCATTTAGACAGTGATTTGGAATTATGCTTAGAAATCCATATCCTTTAACCAAGAGATCATCCATAGACACCACATTCCACAAAGCGGTTAAACACAGGAATGAAAGTTCTTTATACACCAAAATATTGATAGTGATTCTTTGTGTAGTATCAAATAAATTAAAATAAAATTAATGTCTTTTACTGAAGAATGTAGATGATTTGTAGTATGTGGATATAACGGAATTTTTTTTGCCTTAATGACCTATGCTCAGAAAGAATTTGAAGAAATCTGTGGTGTTTATATTTGAGCAAAGTGAAATAAGCAATATGAGGAGAACTATATATTCAGTCTTTACAGCACTGTGAATGTATTGAATAAGAACAAAATCTTATTTCCCCATTACTTCCCCATTGTGAAGTGGATGGGTCTATGGGTGAAGAGCACTGTATGTCAAAAACCACAAATTTTCTTTTCTTCATTACAAAGGACAATTCCCTAGACATGAAAAGAGGAAAGAATAGACAAGGTGCCCTAAAACTCTTAATGAAGTTTTAAGCTACTAAGGCCACAAACTTCACTAAGTCTTCTGGGATACCATGCATTTGGAAAAGAAGATGACCTAAAATAAAAAGATACCAATATAAATTTAAACAAAATAAAATTAGAGCAAGCATATGAAGAAAAGGGCAAACTGTCAGAGGAAATTAGAGAGGATGAGATCAAGGACACAAGTAGTGGCCTTGGCAAGGAGAAATGTCACCAAATCCTCTGAGACTGGAACAAAGTGAAAGAATGTAGGGGATAAGAGATGATGCTGATGTGATTTGAAGTGTGGAATTGGAAGAAAAGATAGAGCTTGAGACAGCTTCAGTATTTTCAATGAAGTAAAAAAGTGAGATTCAGCAGTCAAGTCAACAAGCATGCCTACTAAGTGCCAGAGACTGTAATAAATACTAGGATACAAAAAAAGATGAAAGTACTTCTTGCCCATAAGAATCTAACTGTCCAGTAGAAGGAGAAAATATGTAAATAATTAAACATTATATATATATATATATATGTATATATATGTATATATACACACATATATATC
>NW_025377899.1:0-2087 GCF_016433145.1 Gracilinanus agilis
TTACCAATCTTCCACCTATGAGACAATACACCGAAGTACAAGGGTTTTAAAAAATGTAAATTAAGTGGTTTTTATTATATTAAGCTAAAAAGCTTTTGTACAAACAAAAACAATGTAGTCAAAATCAGAAGGGAAACGACAAATTGAGAAAAAATCTTTATGACAAAAAACTCTGACAGGGGTCTAATTACTGAAATATACAAGGAGTTAAAGCAATTGTGTAAAAAAATCAAGCCTTTCCCCAATTGATAAATGGGCAAGAGACATGAATAGGCAATTTTCAGGCAAAGAAATCAAAAGTATCAATAAGCACATGAGAAAGTGTTCTAAATCTCTAATAATTAGAGAAATGCAAATCAAAACAACTCTGAGGTATTACCTCACACCTAGCAGATTGTCTAAAATGAAAGAAGGAGAGAATAATGAATACTGGAGGAGATGTGGCAAAACTGGGACATTAATGCATTGCTGGTGGAGGTGTGAATTGATGCAACCATTCTGGCTGGCAATCTGGAACTATGCTCAAAGGGCTATAAAAGAATGCCTGCGCTTCGATCCAGCCATACCATTATTGGATTTGTACCCCAAAGAGATCATAGATGAACAGACTTGTACGAAAATATTTATAGCTGTGCTTTTTGTGGTGGCAAAGAACTGGAAAAGGAGGGTATGTCCTTCAATTGGGGAATGGCTGAACAAACTGTGGTATATGCTGGTGATGGAATACTTTCGTGCTAAAAGGAGTAATAAACTAGAGGAGTTCCAGGTGAACTGGAAAGACCTCCGGGAACTGATGCAGAGCCAAAAGAGCAGAGCCAGAACATTGTACACAGAGACTGATATAGTATGGTAAAATCGAATGTAATGGATTTCTGTACCAGCAGAAAGCAATGACACAGGACAGTTCTTTGGGATTCATGGTAAAGAAAACTACCCACATTCAGAGGAAAAACTGCAGGAGAAGAAACACATAAAAAAAACAACTGCTTGAATGCATAGGTTGAGGTGGACATGATTGGGGATGTAGACTTGAAACTACCACACCAATGCAACTATCAACAATTTGGAAATAGGTCTTGATCAATAACCCATGTTAAAACCAGTGAAAATGTGCGTTGGCCATGGTTGGGTGAAGAGAGGGGGGTGAAGGGGAAAGTAGGAGCATGAATCATATAACCATGTTAAAAATGAATATTAATAAATGTTTAAAAATTTAAAAAAACACCTACCATCCATCTTAGAATCAGTACTTTGTATTGGCTCTAAGGCAGAAGAGAAATAGTAGGCACTTGGTGTTAATTGACTTGCCCAGGGTCACAGAGCTAAGAAGTGTCTGAGGCCAGATTTGAACCTAGGATCTCTCATATTTGTTCTGGCTCTCAATCCACTAAGCCAGCTAGCTGTCCCTTTTGCTACCCTTTATGAATATCACTTTTGAAGGATTTCTTAGAGTGGGAAATATATGGTGTAGTAGATAGAGTTTGAAGTCAGGAAGGTCTAAGTTCAAATTTGGTCTCAGACACTTTCTAGCTCTGTGGCCCTGGGCAAGTCACTTAGCCCCCTATTAAAAGAAAGTAAGAGTTTAAAACTTTTTTATAAGTAAAGCATGGAAATATGCATATGTTTGCTTATATACATGTGTATAGACACACATATATATGTAGGAATACTTTATGTATGCATATACATATGTATATATAAATAGAAATATATTTTAGGGGGAAATTAATTATATATAAAAAAATGAAATGGTATGTAAAAATACTTTTCCACAATGGTTTACAGTTCTCAATTTTTAAACATACAGACAAACACTTCATGAAAGTTCAGAAACATTTTATTTAATTGTGTCCACAGGCTGTGATAGCCAAAAAAAGACCAAAAATCATGCTTTAAATCCAGGAGATGATTGGTTCTATTCTCAGCAAAGAAATTGCAAGCATCAGGAAGAGCATAAATCTGAAACATCTAAAGGTCAATTACTCAAATTGATTTTTTTGGGGTAGGAAAAACTTCAGATTTGAAAACATGTAAAATTATTTTTATTGAATGTGTGGAATTTTCTTCCATTCTAATAATAATAATAA
>NW_025377900.1:0-1307 GCF_016433145.1 Gracilinanus agilis
ACCAAACTCATGGCCCCACCCCAGACTGCTCAAGGACTTGGCTCTGTTCAGTCCAATTCTCGATGGATGGATTTGTGAAGATTAATAACATTCATTTTGGCGTGGGATTCCTCACTGAGTGCATTTTTTTTCCATAGCTCTGTCTTACCCAAATGACAGGCTTCTGATAAAAAAGGCTTTCTGCATAATTCCACAGGAATTCAAATGGGGACTATTGCAACATTCCAAAGCCTCATTAGCTGCCCCCCTCCCAAATCCTAGTTCTTTCTCATTCTCTCCTTCAACCCAACCCCCCCGGCCATTCATATATTGTTATGAAGTCAGAAGTTTCACTCTTCTCATTCTTGGATCCCTTGAATATCTTACATTATGTTAACATATTATGTTATATATGTTTATACACAAAGATTTGGACTGAAAGGGACTGGGTTCAAATTCTAATTCTGTCATATGCTACCTACCAGTTTTGTGACCTTGAACAAGTCACTTAAACCTTTGTGGGTCTCAGTTTTTTCATTTGTGGAATGGAGGAGGGGGCTTGGACTAAATGATTTCTAAGGTGCTGCCTAGTAATAGTTCTGTGGATCCTATATCATCCACAAAGTTTTTAGTAATATTGTTCTTAGAAATGAGAGATCAGTTTTGTTTCCTTTGATTCTAATAATATTATTTTACTTGTATTACTAGTCACCAGTAGTCTAGCACTTCCTATCACCAGTATGATTTTGGACAAGTTGCATCATCTCCCTGGGCCTCAGTTTCCAAATTTGTAAAATGGAAGCATTGGACTACATGACTTAAGGTCCCTTCCAGCTCTAGATTTATGACCTCCTGTAAGTTTTCCAGGCATTAGGGATCATACAGTAGAAAAGAAAACTCTTCAATTGTGTACAACCATGGATAGCAGATGGGTAGTCTGGCAGCATTTGTGTGTCACTGGGCATGATTGTCACCAGTTCACAGTTCTCTCATGTTAAAAGCCACCACAGGCATGTGCCCACCACATAGAGGCATGTTGAAAGAAGGCATGTACAAGAACAATGTATGCAATCCAATAAGTCCCTTTGATTCATTAAGAACATATTAATCTGTCACTGTATGCCCAGATCTGTGTTAGGACTGTAGGAATACAAGGGGAAGAAAGGATGGATTTCCTCAACCTTAATAAATCCCAAGACCAATATCTACCCCCCAGTTCTGGGACAGTATAGCTGGGTGGTATAGTAGATAGAGCACCAGATTTGGTGTCAGAAAAAAAAAAATAGATCAAAGCCTGCCTTAGACATTTGCTGGCTGAGTAAACCTGG
>NW_025377901.1:0-1688 GCF_016433145.1 Gracilinanus agilis
AGGGAGGGAGGGAGGGAGGAAAGAAGGAAGGAAGGAAGGAAGGAAGGAAGGAAGGAAGGAAGGAAGGAAGGAAGGAAGGAAGAAAGAAAGAAGATGGAAGCACACAAAATATTGAGCAAAAGAACTAAAAAAAGGGTCAATCAAATCTGAACTTACAAATATTCCACAAGCACAAAAAGTATGTCCTCAATTTATACAACTATGCAATAATGAGGATGAGAGAATCTCAGTAGAACAGCATGGAATTTGTGAGGAATCCTGTCAAGAAGTTTTGATAAAGGGGGCAGCTGGGTAGCTCAGTGGATTGAGAGCCAGGTCTAGAGATGGGAGGTCCTGGGTTCAAATATGGCTCAGACACTTCCCAGCTGTGTGACCCTGGGCAAGTCACTGAACCCTCATTGCCCACCCTTACCACTCTTCTGCCTTGGAGCCGATACACAGTATTGATTCTAAGATAGAAGGTAAAGGTTTTTTAAAAAAAAAAAAAAAAAAAAGAAGTTTTGATAACTCTCCTGAATGGGAATACATATTACATTATTAGACTCAGCATATACTTTTATTTTCAGGATCTCTGCAAATTTGACTAGACTGTGACCTCAAAGGCAAAACCAATTAAAAGAGAGTTAGTGGAAAGTGATGTTAGGGAATTAAATACCAAATCAATAAGCTATACTTTGTGATTGAATATGAATTAAGAAACGTTGTGAAAAAAGTACAATTGAAGAAACAGAGCAAAAATATTTTTTAAAAAAAGAACTATAAATTAAGTCTTGGTGCAGAGGAAAGGCTGGAGAGCCTTGGAAGAACGGCTGGTAAATCATGCTGAAATTTAACACAATAGCCCAAAAGGCCAACATTTGGCTCCGCCGGTGAAGACAACACATAATGAAATGGCTACGATCTCTCCCCGGATTGCTCTACAGAGATTACATCTGCAATACTGTGTAGTCTTAGACACTTCATTAGGCCAAGGGCCAGACACGATGACGATGGAGGCGATGGGAAGAGGGAGGGATTCCTAAGGAAAACAAGTAAAAACTTCTCCGTGCAGTCATGTTGATAAATCGGCCATTCATCATCCATCTCACCCTCTCCCTCTTGTCACCGCCATTAAAATTTTGTTACTTTTTTTAAAAAAACAAGATGGACTTGTAGAGTTTTAGCTGATGCAAAATATATATATATTATGACAATCAAAAGAGCATAGACCTACAGCTGGAAGGAAACTTTTAGGCCATTTAGTCCAACTTCTTTATTTTATATTCGGGGAAACTGAGGCACACGGAGGTTCATTGACTTACTTAAGATCACAGGGATGGTACATGTTAGAGATGGAATATGAACTGAGGTGGTCTGCCTCTAGCGCCAAAGCTCCACGCATGACCACCATTAAGGGTTCAGTGTGACATAATGGAAAGTATATTGGATTTACAGTCAATGGACAAGAGTTTGAACCCTGCCTCAGATACTTGACCATCAGTGTGACCAAAACACTTAACTCACCCAGATTCTTAATTTTCTTACAAGAGTGGAAGCTCGTAGAAGGTAGGAACAATTTTCATTTTTGTATTTCTATTTTGACTGCCTAATACAACATTGTATATTTTATAAATATGCATATTTATAAAATGTACATATTATGTATTATATAATATAATAAATGCATAATTTATATAATTTAATTAAAT
>NW_025377902.1:0-2875 GCF_016433145.1 Gracilinanus agilis
GAGGAAGAGGAGGAGGAGGAGGAGGAGGAGAAGGAGAAGGAGAAGGAGAAAGGGAGAGGGAGGCACTATAGACTCAATTTTTTGGTTCTTTCTAGACTCACCAATAAATAATCCTGGATTTTTTCTGAGGTACCATCATAATTTATTATACTAACATTAAATGTGTAACTGCTATTAAAATGATATCTTATGGGGCAGTTATGTAGCTCAGTAGATAGTGTAATGCAAGGTGGCTATAGAGATGGGAGGTCCTGGGTTCAAAACCTTAGATACTTCCTAGTTGGGCGACCCTGGATAAGTCACTTAACACTCACTGCCTAGCTCTTACTGTTCTTCTACCTTGGAAACAGCACACAGTATTGATTCTAAGATGGAAAGTAAGGGTTTAGAAAAAATAATACCTTGCCCTAGAGAAAATTGTGCTTTGATTGCAATTTTGCTTGCCCCAAATGGGAATACCAAATAGCAGAGTGGTTAAGCAACTCCTTGAAGGTAGGAACTGTCTTTTGCCTCGTTTTGTATCTCCAGCTCTTAGTAGCACATAGCAGACCTTTTATCGTGTTTATTAATGGACTTGTTTCATGGGTTATCTTCCCTTTACATTATGTGTTCCTTGAGGGCAGAGATTTTCTTTTTCAAATATGTATCCCCAGGACAGTATCTGCATATAGTAAACCCTTAATAAATGTTTACTGACTGAATATTTCTCCATTTGATAAATAGGCTAATCTGACTTTGGTCAGTTATTTCTAGAAAGTGTTTATAACCCTTGAGATGTTTCAGCTCTCATGAACGCTTGCCAATATGCTCCTCTTTGCACCATTCTGCTAGAGGCATTTCTGAGCTTTATAAGTATGATTGGAATCTAAGTACTAATTAAGTAGTTTTGGTGTGTTGGTAGGTGTGCCCAGGAGCCAGAATATGATTCACTCGCAGGAGCACAAAGGTGTTTTGTGTGTGTGTGTGTGTGTGTGTGTGTGTGTGTGTGTGTGTGTTTTTAAATTTAGTTTTGCATGAGTTGGTTCACAATAGAAATTGAGAGGAGTTTGCCAAAGGCAGGTTAAGGAGAGCAGAAATCACTGTAAAGTACAACCAGAACAAAATTAGTCCTTAATAACAGACTTCAATATAGGTAGGTTGTTTTATGCTGGTTTCATAGCCTACTAAAGTATTATAGGAGAGGACCCTCATACCATTCCCTTAGTCATTGCTCATCAAATACTGTATTAAATAATTTTTTCCTACTATGAGTCCATTTAATAACTCAAAGGATCCCCACCCCATCTTTTTCACAAGTTACAATTAAATGACAAAATCTTTGTGTGCCTTTTTTCTCTCTAAATGATCTGCAGGGAAATTATTTTTTATTTATCAAATAGAATAATAGAATCAAAGATGAGACCCATCCTCTTCTGCTCTGTTCGTTAGGAACAAAGGCATTATTTAAACAAATGCTAATGTAATGAAGAAAGCTTTTGTCCATCTTTTCACTGGAGATATTTTAACTCAGAGGATCACTGGTACTAGAGAGTGCCTGTCTGAGGGATGAGAGAGAGATTCACCTGTAATTTCATTAATATAGGGAATTCCTAGGAGAGGAAACCTCTCTATGTGTACGAGCCCCTTTTCTTCAATTTGCAGCCTCAGAGATGCTAAGACAGAGGTAGCTGGGTGCCATATTGGATAGAGGGTTGGGCAAAGAATGAAATGAGCTTGTATTTATTATTAGATCAATAGATCAATAACAAGATATTTTGCCGACACTGACAAATAACACATATCAATAGATTATATATCTGTATGCCTGTGTAATTTTGCCACATTTGCTAATCAAAGGTAATTTGTCATTGACCACATGTCTTCCTTGAGTGCTAAAGGAATGATTCATAATGATTCCATATCCAAAAATCTATTGAGTTCATTAAAGGCTAATTTTACATATCTAGGCCAATTTATGTAATATATTCTAGATTGTTCTGAAGACTCCCATCAGTACAACTACCTCTTTCTGTCTTAATGAAATGAATAGGTAATTCATTTCATTAATTATAGTGAATGGCTAATTAGGTACATGACCTACCTAAAGGCAGTAGAGTACAATGGGAAGAACACTGAACTCAGAAGAGCTAAATTCAAATCCTTCCTAGAGAGTTACCTCAATTTTTGCTAAGTATTAGATAAATCCAAGCCCTACTTATAGAAAAGATGATGACAGGCAAGCAGAGCGATCCTTCAGTTCACTGAAATTGAACTGGTGGATTAGCCACATTGAAAGAATCATCAAAATGATGAGAGTCCAATTTAGAGGGAATTCTCCAGCAAGGTATTAGAATCTGGGTTAATAAAATAAAGCTCAAGTTTTAAAAATCAGGTGTAACAAATCTGCTAGTCATTCACGTGAAAGGGATTTGGGATTGCCAATGGACTCTGTTCCTAGGGCAATATGGCAGCTAAAAATTCTAATGGAACCTTAGACTTCTTGAAGGGAGGGCGAGTCTTCAAAATGTGGGAGACACTTCATCCCATTGATTCTGTTGTGGTCGGACCATACATCAGATCAGTCTATCATACTTAGTTCTAAGCACAACAACCAGAGAAGTCTGATTTGGAGCTCGTCTGGAGATGGGCAGTTAGGATGATAAGGGCTCTCAGACCACACCATTGATTAGCTGAAATAACTGGGGATATTTGTCCTAGGGACAAGATAACTTAAGAGGATCATAATAGCTGTGTTCAGATATTTGAGAGGCTATCCTATAGAAGAGCACATATTCTTGGCCCCAGATGTCAAAACTGGAAGTTTAAAGTTTGATATTTTTTCAGCCAATTTATGGCTGCTCATGGAGAGGAATGAACTACTTTAGAAGATAGGAGG
>NW_025377903.1:0-1035 GCF_016433145.1 Gracilinanus agilis
GACAAACTAAGACTTGGGAAGCTCTTTTATCCTATTCATGCAAATAGTCCCATATCAAATCCTAGGAAGTAAACAGATAATCAAGACCATACTTTGAGGGAGGCAATCCAAATCAATCAACCAACCAATCTGTCAACAGGCATTTTATTAAGCTGTTACTGTGTGCCAGGTATGCTAACTACTGGGAATACAAAAAAAGAGCAAAAACAACTGCTGCTCTCAGGAAGCTTCTATTCTATTGTAAGAAGCAACATGACCATATATAAACACACCCAAAATAAATACATAATGGTTAAATAAATGTGGGATATTGTAATATGCAGAAATGAGTAGCCATGTTTCTGGGGGTACAAGTTGGCAATTGCCACTGTGGAACACAGAATCTGGCAGAGCACCTAGGCCAGGTGTCAGGGTGAAAGTTAAGGACAGGGTATAAAAGGGGGTCCTCTAACCCCTGGGAGCTCTGACTCACCTAGAGGGTTAGGGAGGAAAGGAGGGTTTGGGGCCTGAGTTTCTGTTAGGCAGATAGGGACTAATTCCATTGAAAGCCAAATATTCAATACTTCCTTGGCATAGACAACATCCTTACATACCAGCTAGTGAGAAACAGCTACAACCAACAACAGCAGCAACTGACCCTGGGCCAGCCAGCCTCTCAGCTCAGCAACAAGCAACAGAGTTGGGATTTGCCCTCAAGGCTTTCTCATGCTCTTCACCTAGGGAATAGCAAATAGTGCTTCAAGATTAATTAGCATCAAGATTTAGGCAAGACCTTAGGGTTTCTTTCACCCACCTACCTACCCTTATCTTCCATCTATTATTTACAAATAAACACTAGTTAACCTTAAGCCTAAACAATCTTGGAGCCTTACCTTACTATCAACCATCTAATTAATTGTAGTCAGATCCACATTACAACTCTAGTTGAGCAAGCCTTTCCAAGCCAGTTTATCCAACTTGATTTGGGGGTTTCCGGAGGTTTTAATTTGCTTCATGGAACATTACTAACTGTCTTGGCTAGATTGGTCCCAAGCC
>NW_025377904.1:0-1598 GCF_016433145.1 Gracilinanus agilis
CCAAGGTCACACAGCATAATGGCCGACAGCAGATCTCAGGCTGTCCCATCCCTGTTCTCTCCCCTCCATCAGGTACAAAAGTGACCTTCCTGCCCACTCTCACCAGGAGATGCACTTTGAATTGAATTTCCATTTGGAACAAGTTGTGCCCTCTAGCCATTCTCTGCAGAACCAGCCAAAGGGCTGGTGAGTTGAGAATGTGATTAGTGTATAAGGAGCAGAAAACGGGTCTTCATTTGTGCTTGATTTTTAACTGAGGATGCTACTTGATTGAACAACTCAGAAACGAACCCACAGACACCCATGTTTGCATACAAGAGAACCTTCTTCCTGAGTCCCATCTGCAAACACTAAATCTAGCCTAGTTTTGGTCTGGAGAACAGAGACTTTGGAAATCCCAGCTGTTGAAGTTCCACCTCTTTGAAGGGAGCCTCTCATTTGGAAATCTGGGTCTTTTTTCTTTTCTTTTTTCTCTTAAAATCAAGACTGTTATTGGTCCAAAGGCAGAAGACCAGTAAGGACCAGGCAATAGGAATTAAGTGACTTGCCAAGCATCACACAGCTAGAAAGTGTCTGAGATGAGATTTGAACCCAGGACCTCTAATCTCTGTCCACTGAATCATCTACCTACCTCTAATATGGTATTCTTTGAGCTGCTCACCCAACCACCCTCATCTCCCCTGTTTCTGAAATAGAATAATTATAAAATCTTCTCAACTAAGTTAAAGAGGATAATGACTCCCATCTCCATACTACCTTTGGAAATCAGACAGTGCAAGTTTTATTATTGCTAGTTGATAAGTAAAGAAAAAAATTTTGATGAAGTGACTTGCCCAGATCACCTAGACCAGTGTTTCCCAAAGTGGGCGCTACTGCCTCCTGGTGGGTGCTGCAGGGATCCAGGGAGGCGGTAATGGCCACAGGTGCATTTATCTTTCCTATTCATTGCTATTAAAATTTAAAAAAATAATTTCCAGGGGGCTAGGGAATATTTTTTCTGGAAAGGGGGCAGTAGGCCAAAAAGGTTTGGGAACCCCTGCTCTAGACTAGGAAGTATACCAAAGCATAGCTTCAAACTCAGGGCTTTTGGCTCTAGGACCAGCTACCACACTAGCTGCCTTCCTGTGCTTGCTATTACAGATATTGAGAAGAGGCAGTGAGAGGAATGGCTTAACTCACCTGAGGATAGGAGCTCAATAATTAACACAGGATCACAGATTTAATGGCAAGAGTCATACACACAGTCAATAAACATTTACAAATCACTTTCTATGTGCCAGGCGCTATATTATATACTGGAAGAGATGCAAAGAGAGGGGGAAATAGGTTCCGGCTCCAATGAAGCTCGAAGCTCAAAGCTAAAGAAGGAGAGAGCATGATTTAAGTTGGCACGAAGAAGTTAGAAATATAGACATATACATGCAGTGTTCCAAAAATCTTAGTATAATTTTATATTTTAACAAAACAAAAATTCACCAGAACTTTTGGGGCATCCTGTGTATCCACAGGCGCGTGTGTAGATGATATCTGTATATTTACAAATATGGAGAGAGAGTGAGAGAGAGCAAGAGAGAGAGACAGACAGAGAGAGGAGAGAG
>NW_025377905.1:0-3259 GCF_016433145.1 Gracilinanus agilis
CCATGAGCAATCAATGTTTTTTCAATTGTTTAGATCTAGTTTTAATTGTTAGGAAAGTATTTTGTAGTTGTGTTTGTATAATTCCTGTGTTTGTTTTGGTAGAGATCATGACTTTTAGACAGAGGGGAGGTCAGGCTTTTTTTCTCAGTGTCCATCCCACAACTTCTATTTAGTAATCTCTACTCATGCTAACAAAAAGAAAGCAAAAAAGCAGAAGTCAGGGGTCCAAGAATTTCCCTCAATTTGAGAGCATATGGACCTACTTACATTTGTGAGCCTTTTACCATTTCTACCTGGATTGGGAAAGGTACCTTCCCTTCTACTCCCCTAATGTGAAATCAAGGGAGTCTTACTTGCTACGTGTTCCCAAGAAGGGACAAGAGAGTGGAGTCACATAACCTACTAAAATGGTGAAGTCTCTCTGGTTTTTCTGAGAGGACTGAGATCATTCAGAAATATAGTATATAGAAGGAGAAGAGGAGAGATCCAAGGAGACCCTTGGGAGGTATTCATGGTTTACCTGAATCCCAAGTATGAGTTGAGGAATAATGTCCAACAAAGCTACAAAAATAGATTGGAGTCAAGTTATATAGGGCTTTACAAGTTAATCAGAGGAATTGATATTTTATACCAGTGGTTCCCAAACTTTTTTGGCCTCCCACCCCCTTTCCAGAAAAAATATTACTTAGCCCCCTGGAAATTAATTTTTTAAAAAATTTAATAGCAATTAATAGGAAAGATAAATGCACCTGTGGCCATCACCGCCTCCCTGGATTGCTGCAGCACCCACCAGGAGGCAGTAGAGCCCACTTTGGGAATCACTGTTTTATACTAAAAGAAACAGGATATCAGTAGAGTTGAATGAGTAGTAAAGCAATACAATTCCACCTGCATTTTAGGAAAATCCCCTTTGACAGCAGTATGTAAGATGGACTGGAGTGGAAAGACCCTTGAGGCAGAGATAAAGTATGAGACTATTGTAATAATTTAGGAAGGAGGTCATCAGGGCCTCAGACTAAGAGATGAATTATGAACAAAGAGGTTGGAGGTGAGAGGTGTTGTGAAGATAGAAAATCAAGATTTTAAACTAATTTGATATATGGGGTGAGGAGGAAGGAAGAGTTGAGAATAATGTGAACATACTGAGTGAACACGCATATTTTTTCTGGGTCATTCTAAAATGAGAAATCCTTTAGTGTTGAGTCACACATTTACCCCAGAGTTGCCGGGGAGTTGAACCTATATGGAATGACCAGGGAAGAACTCTACCTATCTATGGGGTTTGCTCCAATACAAAAATTGCTATATTAGTCTCTTTGGGTGGATTTTCTTCCATGTTATACCCACTAACCATAGATATCCTCCAAGACTCTGTCCTGAGCCCTATTCTCTTTACTTCTATAGTATCTTGTCACCTCTAATAAGTTCATCGCCTCCGTTAACTGGCTACCAGATTTATACATTCAGCCATAGTTTCTCTCCTGAGCTCTAGTCCTATACTATCTATTGGACCTATTGGACATTTCCAACTGTATAAAATCACTAGGTCTAAAACAGAGCTTCTTATCTTCCCCTTCCCCAACCAGCCCCTTTTCTGAATTTCTCTATTACTGTCAAGGTAACCACATTCTTTCAAGCCTACCTGGTCAGCAACCTTGGTGTCACCCTCAGTTCCTGACTAATTAGTTGGCAAATTTTCGCATTTCTATCTCCAGATCTCTCTTACAGGTCCCCTTCCCTCCATTCCCATAGCTACTACCATAACTTTGGATTTCACCGTCTCTTTCCTGGGACATTTCAACAACCTCTTCCCTGCCTTGGCTTTTTTCTCTTTGTCGGCCATCTTTTGCATGGCTGCCAGCAAGTCTTTCTAAGGCACAGATGTGTCCATGTCCACCAAACACTACCCAGTTCAGTGGACTATTGTGGTTCACTGATACCTCTAGAATTAAGCAATTTCAAGATTAAAAAAAATTATTGACAAAAGAGAAATAATTCTACATTAGGATCTAGGGACGTAGGGGCAGAATAAAGGTTAGAGGGCTGGATTGAGGATATCAGAATAGTTCAAAAATCTAAACCACATCAAGAAACTCATGGTGGAGATGGATCAATGTAGGTTGGAGAAAGGGGATTTGGAAAGGGATCAGTGTCCAACCCCCCCAAAAATCAGTGTGTTACTGAGTATTATTCATGGGAAGACAATGTCTTGATGTCACTGTAACATGATGAAATAGAGAAGATTGCATTCCAATGATTAATTCCAGGAAGAAAACAATAGCAAAGTGGGGAGACATGATTTCCAACTGGCAAAACTGCAAATGATTGACAATTATTAGTGATGGCTAAGCCAACTGTAAACATTAGAATACAGGAATACAAATGACTGATGGCTCTTAAAAATGAAGCTGACATTTAAACCTGGCTATGATGGACCAGAGATAGTGCTGTCAGCTTTAGAAACCTAGACTATTGAAGGGCAAGATAGGAGGCAGCATGCCACAGTTGAAACAACACTGCATTTAGAGTCAGAGGTTCTGAGTTTGAATCCTGGCCTCAGTTTCCTTATCTACATAATGACTGAGTTGGGTTAGATGAGGTCTCAGATCCCTTCTCTTTTCTAAACATATATTCCCTTGTGTTACTAAAATGCAGCCTGGAGTGAGTGAGTGATATGGAGACTATCACTCTATTTCAGTTTCAATTTGAGAGTCATCCCTTTAGTGGATAAATGTATCCTTTCACTAAGCAAATGGTGTCTACCAACCAATGTCTCAAAATACTGCCTACCGCAGTGGCTTCTGCCCCTCAGGTTTTGGCATCTGGATGCTAGTCACAATCAGTCACAGCCACAAAATATGCACTGAAGAGCAGAGACCTGTTAAGATGTGGGGCCGAAGAGAGTGGCCCAGATTAGCAAGACATTTCCAGTGCAACAACAACAACAAGAAATATGTATAAATATAAATTGTGTTCTCTGTAATTTTGGTTTCGTAATATGATACTTCTGGCAGGAATAGTTTCCTTAAACACCAATAATAAGTACAACAAAGACATTTGGAGCCCAACTGTGGGAACATCTAAAAAAATGGGTTGTAAGAGGGATATGGATGCCAAGATCCTGCTTCTGGAATTAGAAACAGTAAAGGTTGAAGGGTGATGTGGTCAGCCTTTGGTATTTGCTATATAATGGACTGGGACTAGTCTTTCCTTCAACATTACTTTTAGATCTCTCTCTCTCTCTCTCTCTCTCTCTCTC
>NW_025377906.1:0-2325 GCF_016433145.1 Gracilinanus agilis
TGCATACCATGTTTTTGGGTCTAAGGCAGAAGAATTGTAAGGAAAGGCTACACAATGGAGGTTAAGTGATTTGCCCAGGAAGTGTCTAATGCCACATTTGAACCCAAGATCTTCCTGCCTCCAGGCCTGGTTCTCTATTCACCGAGCTACCTAGCTACCTCTATTAAATGGACTCTTGATAAAGAAGCTCCCTTTTTCACTGCACATGAGTAAGTCGTCTGTCATTTACAGACAGAGAGGTTCCTATGACCCTCACAGGTTACATAATTTGCCAAGGACTTATGTGAGAGATGGAATTTGAACCCACTTCACACTTTGAGGCTGATCCTCTATCCACTAAGTCATCCTGCTTCTCTAAATTTGACTGTACTGATAGAATTCTTATTCCATGTCTATTTTACCTGGAGAAAGAGCACAACAGATGCCCGCTTTCTAGCAGGTGGAAAGGAGTGGTAGGAATCCGACATCCTCCATGATCTGGTTGTCACTTATTTGCCCAGTGTTAGACCACATCATGCTATCTCTTGTTCTCTGCATTCCATCCAGATTGGCCTCCTTGTTGTTTGTTCTTTGAATTTGGCATACCCTTTCCATCTCCCAGATTGGTACCTTGGCCCAAGCTGTCCCCTGGGCATGGAATGCCCTCCCTCCTTATCTCTTCCTTTTAGAATCCCCAGCCTTCTTTAAGATTTGGCTTCTGGGTCATTTCCTTTGAAAGAGACCTTTTCTGATCCTCTCGTGGTTCATGCTCTCATTTCCCTCAGATGACCATGTATTACTGTATCAGTTCACCAAGTAGAAATCAAGGTTCTTGAGGCAGGGTCTGTCTCATGATAGAGTAGAAAGGGCAATAACCCAGAGGTCTGGGTTCAAGTTCTGCCTCTGACATTCACCATTTCTTCGACTTTGGGTATGGCATTTAACCTCTTTGTTCCTTGTCTTGTAAAAGGAGGGCGTTGGATCAGATGTCCTCTGAGGTCCCCTTCTAGTTCCAAAGTCATGATCCTCATGGATAAGGCACTTAACCCACCTTGGCCTCAGTTTCCTTGTACTGTAAAAGGAGATAGTTGGACTAGGTGTCCTCTGAGGTCCCCTTCCACTTCCAAAGTCATGATCCTCAGCCTCTCCCCTGGGCCCTTGGGTATGCAGTAGGCATTTAGTAAATGCTTGTTGGGTTGAATTGGTTTGGAGGGCACTCAGCTTCATGTTGCTTCTCCTCTTCCATTTGTGAGTGCTGAAAGTTGTGACCTGCAGAGTCATGGATCTTCTGTTGAATCTGTTGTGTCCTTGTGGAGTAGGAACTTGTGACTTGGCACCTGGCCCAGATTTCTAGGGGCCTATCCCAACCTCTTTCTTTCTGCTTTGCATATGGAAATGTTCATCTTATTGCGTATTTGCAAAGTTCAGAAAATATAAAAAAAAGTTACAAGGGGGGCAGCTGGGTAGCTCAGTGGATTGAGAGCTAAGCCTAGAGATGGGAGATCCTGGGTTCAAATCTGACCTCAGACACTTCTTAGTTGGGTGACCCTGGGCAAGTCACTTAACCTCCACTGCCTAGCCCTTACCACTCTTCTGCCTTAAAACCAATAAAGAGTATTGATTCTAAGACAGAAGGTAAGGGTTTGTTTTTAAAAAAATATACTAAAGAACTTTCTAATGTAATCCTGTCTAAATTGTGCCAGCCTGGGTCCTTCGTGTGTGCCTTTTATTTTGGAGGAGACGGCTTGGTAGACTAGGGGAACCTTGTATAGGTGGTTTGACAAACAGAGAGGTGGAAAACTCACCACTGAGTGGCACAGAAAGGGGACATTTGGGGACATTCACTTCCCACTTCCTATATGGCAAACCGGACTGTAGGAAGGGCTTCCCTCAGTTCCTCTCTCAGGGGAAAAGGGAAATTCTGTGAAGTTGTTCATTCATTGCCTAGAATTCATTGTAACAAGATCAGCAGCTCTCAGTCTCTGGGTCTGTTCCCCAGATGTCATCTCTTGGTGTCATGGGGTTTGGCCTATTTTTGTCTGCTGTTGAGGAAAGCTATTCCAATGCAGGGAGAGGTGTTACTGGAGCTAAAATAGAGCCTGGGCTTTGGCATCAGGAGAATTCCAGATGGAATAGCCCAGGTACCTCTAGAAACGCCCCTGAGTGAGCAGGAGGAAGCTTACATGTTTTGTCCATTTCCCTCCTGAATCGTATATGCTAGCCAAATCCATTTCTTAAATAGAAATGCAATTGTTTATGCTTCTGTGTTTTATCCAGCAACTTCTGGATTGTGTGCTCTGCTCAAATCTGTTTCCTTCCTTCCTTCCTTCCTTCCTTCCTTCCTTC
>NW_025377907.1:0-1865 GCF_016433145.1 Gracilinanus agilis
GGGCAAGTCAGTTAACCCACTTTCAGCCTCACTACTACAATCATGGCAGCTAGGTGGCACAGTGGATAGAGAGCCAGGCCTGGAATTAAGAAGACCTGAATTCAAATCTAAATTTAGATGCTTCCTAGTCATGTAACCCTTGGCAATCACTTAGCCTTGATTGCCTCAATTTCCTCATCTGTAAAATGAACTGGAGAAAGCAATGGCACACTACTCCAGTATTTCTGCCAAGAAAACCCAAGTGGGGTAGCAAAAGTTAAACAAGACTTAAGCGATTAAACTCCAATAACTATCATGAGTTAGACAGTGTAGGTTCAGTGGGAAGGGAGCCACCTCTAGCAACCCCACATTTTTCTTTCTGAGGTTAGTTGAAATCTTTATGGCAGTGCTCTAAGACTTGAATGCATTCCTCAAGTGACTGTCAGGAGGCTGTCTCTAGTTCAAATCACAGGACAGGTCATGAATCTAGAGTTCTGTACACCATTCTTTGGGGATGCATGAGAAAAGTGGGATTTACCCAAGAGGAAGCATTACATCAATTGTTAAGTCCTTTATGCATTTTTGGCCTCTTTGCAGAGGAAAACAAGGAACCAGCCCATACCTGCTATTCAGGGGTGTGCGTGCTGCACTCAGCTCAAACTGGCTCTTGGGAACCAATTATCAAATTTTCAGTGGGCACATTTACACCTCCAAATCAGCAAATGCTACAAATAGGGTTTGAGCTGTTGTTTTCTTGATTTTCTAGATTTGATAAAGTGATGGAGAAAATATTAATAGTGAAGATTAAACTTGCAAGTGCACCTTGTATAAGTCTTTTCTGAGAGCTGGTATGAAACATCCATGCTACTGTTTCTGTGGAGTGTTAGCTCAAGTGTTCATGTGGAAGCCCAGAATCCTTTTAGTCACATCAGTAGACAAAACTTTGATTTTGAGATCTTTCACAGGCAAATTCATGTAGAGGCAAAACAAGGCAAAGAGATGGGAATTGAGGGATAATTAAGGGATTCCCTAAGATGGAAGCTGATTCACAGAGGTATAGATCTTGGGGTATTGTGTGATGGGTTACAAACAATAATATTTCATTACATATATAGGCCACATTTTTGGTCAGCCTTCCCTCAATCAATGCATGCTCATCGGCCATTAGATCAGAGATTTAGAATTGGAAGGAACCTTAGAGGCCAACAAGTCCAACACCTCCATTTTATAGATGAGGAAATTGAGGCCCATAAAGGGTGGGTGTCTTGACCAGGGTCACACTGTTGGTAAGTATCTGAATCTGGATTTGAACTGGCCTTCTCTCTCCCCTCCCTCTCTCCTCCTCCTCCTCCTCTCCTCTCCTCCTCTCCCCCCCTCCCCTCTCTCTCCCTCTCTCTCTCTCTCTCTCTCCTATCTTGCCTCTTCCTCCTCCTCCTCCTCTTCTTCCTCCTCCTCCTCCTCCTCCTCCCCCCTATTACTATGCACACCAAAGCTGCTAGTGAGCTGAAGAAGGGTGCCTCCAGCCCAAAGACCTGCCCGTTCCTTTCTTTTTCTACAGGAGCTTTCTGGGCCTGAGCTGAGCTGGACTAGCTTGAGTGGGTTTGCTGACAGCAAGGAAATACCATTAAGTTCTGGAGCAACAAACCAGGATCCCAACTTGGAGAAGTTTTCCCTTCTGCTCAGAGGGAGGTGGAGAAAAATGAAGGAAAAGAATGTAACTCAATGAGGAATTTTTAAAAAAAGTATTTGTGTGTGTGTGTGTGTGTGTGTGTGTGTGTGTGTGTGTATGTGTGCACACGCACGCAATCTGAAGAGGAAAAATTGTGAGGAAGAAGGAGTTCACGGAATGTTGAAGCATGTGAATGAAAATTGTTAACAAGGAAAAA
>NW_025377908.1:0-1179 GCF_016433145.1 Gracilinanus agilis
ATTCCACATACCTCTAATGCTGCGCCCTGTTGTGGGGTCCCTTCATTCCTCTGGATTTGTTTTTATGTCTTCTTGAGGAGTCCTATATGTGTGGGTTAGGAGAGGTTAAGCAGCTGCTTTTTACTCTGCCACCATCTTAACCAGGAAGTGACTTACTGTCTTTTTAGAGAAAAATCCTTACCTTCTGTCCTAGAATAAATACTAAGTATTGGTTCCATGGCAGAAGAGAGGCAAGGGCTAGGCAATTAGAATTGAATGCCTTGCCTAGGGTAGCACAGCTAGAAATGTCTGAGGCCAGATTTGGAGGTATCATCTCCTGTTCATAGGCCTGGCTCTCTATCCACTGAGCTTTCTAGATTCTATCAACTGAATTCTGCCCCTTCCCCCTGAGAATTCACCCTGGGGGAAGTCCCAGAGTCTCAGCCCTTTCAGACTGAACAATGGACTTTAAGGTATGTAAGGATCCCAGTCCAGGTGGGACTATAGACCTAATAATATATTAAGTGCCCTTTTTAGTCTTAGAAGTTTCCCCCATTGTATCAAAGATCAGTTCCCAAGAAGACCAACACTTGTGCAGGAACCATCCTTTTAGTATCCATTGTATGTAGACCACTCCCTGATGCCCCAGCCTCTGGTTATGGCCTCTTTCCCAATCCTGCTTGCAACCTGTCTGTGTAGGTTTGATGTCCTGAGTTCCCCAAAAGGTATAAAACATCCCAGAGTTCTATTGTTCTTTGGAGGATCATCTAGCGTGGTGCATTCACCCAAAGATACTGTCACCAGATCCCCAGGGTGTTAACTCTGTGTAGTTTGTTGCGCTTGGCTATGTGATAGAGGTCAATTATTGGACCTATCTCTTTTCTGATTAAACACTTTAGTCTACTACTTTAGTAGCTCTGTGTTTTTAAAAGTTGACAGAGCCATATTTTTCCACATCAAAGTAAACATTTAGAAGGGAGAGGGACATAGTAGAGTTTGCATAACATTTTAGAGCTGGTTGGAAACTTAGAGGTCATAGTTATAAGATCATAAATTTAGACTTGGAAAGGGCCTTAGTTTGAGACTGATTAGTCCAATACTCCTATATTTAAGTACACACACATGTAATTATTTCTTTTCAATTAATGAATATTTATTTTTCTACCATTCCATTCTTTCTATTGCCATTTGGAAAAAAAA
>NW_025377909.1:0-3595 GCF_016433145.1 Gracilinanus agilis
AAGCAGCAGTCATCAACACAATATGGTACTGGGGGCAGCTGGGTAGCTCAGTGGATTTACAGTCAGGTCTAGAGATGGGAGGTCCTAGGTTCAAATCAGACTTCAGACACTTCCCGGCTATGTGACCCTGGGTAAGTTACTTGACCCCCATTGCCCACCCTTACCACTCTTCCACCTATGAGTCAATACACAGAAGTTAAGGGTTTAAAAAAACTATATGGTACTGGCTAAGAGATAGAAGGGAGGATCAGTGGAATAGACTTGGGGTAATTGAAATCAGCAAAAGAGTATATGATAAACACAAAGAGCCCAACTTTTGGGACAAAAATCCACTATTTGACAACTGTTGGGAAAATTGGAAAACAATATGGGAGATATTAGGTTTAGATCAACATTTCATGCCCTATGCCAACATAAATTCAGAATGGGTGAAATACTTAAATATAAAGAAGGAAACTCTAAGTAAATTAAGTGAACACAGAATAGTATACTTGTCAGATATATAGGAAAGGAAAGATTTTAAAACCAAGCAACATTTAGAAAAAAATTACAAAATGTAAAATAAATCATTTTGATTATATTAAATTAAAAAGTTTTTGTACAAACAAAAACAATGCAATCAAAATCAGAAGGGAAACAACAAACTGGGAAAAAATCTTCATAACAAAAAATTCTGTGAGAGGTCTAATTACTCAAATATACAAGAGCTAAATCAATTTTATAAAAAAATCAAGCCATTCCCCAATCAATAAATGAGCTCCTCACTTTCACTTTATCACATCTAAACTTTTGCTAACTTTTGTCAATTTTACTTTTGTAGCATCTATTCTATTTCCTATCTCTTGCTGTTGAAGTTTATTGCTAGTAAATAGAAATGCTGATGTTTTATGTCAGTATATTTTGTGAAGGGGATACAAAAGTTAGCAAAAGCTTAGATGTGATGAAGTGAAAGTGAGGAGTCAAAAATGACACTAGATTGTAGGAAAAGTTGATGATGCAAGACTAGAGATCAGGAGAGAGGCTAGTTTTGGAATGGTTAACTTTGAGAATTATTTTTACAGAAACAATAATTAAATATATGTGAACTGGTGAGATTATCAAGTGAAATAGTATGAGGATGAGAGAAAATAATCCACAACGAATCCCTATTGAAAATGCACATCTAAAGGGCATTACTTAGGTTAAAAAATATCCAAGAAGCCTGAAAGAAGCAATTAAATGAATAGAAAGAGAATCATGTGATAATAGTGTCACAAAAAACTTAGAGAGAAGAGAATAACTGAGAAAGGTTATTGATAGTGTTGAAGACTACAGAGAGGTCAGGAAGAATAAGGATGGAGAGAAGAGCATTGGGTTTTTAATTAACAGATTAATGGTAAATTCAGAGAGAGGAATTACAGTGAAATGTTGAAACAGTATCCTGACTGCAGAGAGATAAGAAGTGAGTGAAAGGAAAGGAATTTGGGACACTTCTTTTAGATGTCTATACCATAAGGAGTTTAATAAGAAAAAACATAATAGGTAAGGGATCATAGCAGGAATGTATCAAGTGAAGATTGGAAATAATCTGTACAGAGACTTGGAAAGAGTAGATTAATTTTCATTTTTCAGGTAGAGAAAAAGTCATAATATGGAAAAGTGAATTCTGGGTAGATGGAGGCTTCAACTGAGCAAAACGTCAGACCTCCATACCCTTCAACACAGAGATAAAAAAATAAATCTCCTTGAAAGGAAAGAAAACCAAATATAACAACAGGACAGAGCTAGGGAATCCTCCTGCTGGACTTAGCTCAAGAGGTATGCCAAAAAAAGCCTAAATTCTTGAACTTTGGGTTTGAGGTTAAGGAAGAAAGAAGATCCCAGGACCCCTCCCCCACTTGCTGTGTTGAATCTCCAGTGGCTCCTGGAATCCCTGAGCAGGCAAAAGCACTAGTCCAGAGAGAGGGCCTTGCTTGCACAGCTATGCCAAGCTCATGGCATTGAACAGAGAGAGTAGGGAGGCAACTGGAGGAGAAATATAGATAGAGAAACCTAGAAAAAATGAAAATGCTCCATCTTGTCCCTCACATGACCCCCTTCCTTCAAAGTTCTGCTGTCAAGGTATATCAAGCTCTATGGATCAACCCTGCCCTGGGTTAATCCAAACAACAGGGCAGATAAGAAGTTTTCAGAGGGCAGGGAAGCTCCAACATACCTCTCCCATATACTGCAAAGAAAGTAGCTTCAAACTTCAGTTGAAAGCTAGGGAAGTTCTTACAACAGAGCTCATTAAAACCATCTGCTTAACCTAATCATTCAGCATAGCAGAAGAGAGCCTACTCAGGATAAAACAGTCCAAACCCAAAGATACAAAAAATAAATCAGTGGAGCAAGATTAGAGCCAATTACAGGAGGAAAAGAAGGAAAAATACGAATAAACAATAGAAAAAGAAAAAAAGAAATTATAATTTACAGCTTCTTTCCAGGAAGTGAACAAAGACTAAAGGAAATAGAAGAAGTTCAAAGAATCCCAAGCAAAAACACAGAAACTCCAGCAAATTGGACATAGGCTTTGGAAGAACTCAAAGTACAATTCAAGAAACAATTAAGAGAGGCTGAAGACAATTGAGAATAGGAAATACATGAACTAAAACAAGAAAATAGTGTCTTGAAAGCCAAAGGTGACCAGCTTGGAAACAAGACAAAGAAAGTGAAAGATGACCTACAAAGAAAATCAGAAGAGCAGGAGTAGGATGACCAAAAAGTCGGAGATGAAATTCAGTCTTTAAAAATTAGAATTCAACAACTAGAAGCCAATGACTTCACAAGGCAGCAAGAATCTATAAAAGAAAATCAAAAGAATGCAAAATTTGAGGAAAATATGAAACACCTCATAAGCATAAACTCAGATCAGGAAAACAGATCATGGAATAGACAATTTAAGAAATAGTGATCTACTGGAACATCATGACAAAAGGAAAAGCCTGGATATCATACTACAGGAAATTATCCAAATAAACTGCCCTGACATTCTCTAAAAAGAGAGAAACTTGGAGATTTAAAGAATCTACAGATCACCTCCTCCATTTAATCCACAACTGAAACCTCCCAGGAATATTATAACCAAATTCAAAAACTACCATACCAAGGAAAAATATTACAAGCTGCTAAGAATAAGTCATTCACATACCATGGGACCACAGTTAGGATAACACAGGATCTGGCTGCATCTACATTGAAGGACTGGAAGCCATGGAATATAATATTCCAGAAAGCAAGGGAACTAGGTCTACAACCAAGAATCAAATATCCAGCAAAACTGACTATATTCTTGCAGGGGAAATTATGGTCATTTAATAAAATTGAAGAATTCCAAGCATTCATAAAGAAAAAACCAGACTTAAAGAGAAAAATTTATGTCCAAACACATAACTCAAGAGAATCACCAAAAGGTAATTAAGAGAGGAGAAAACAAAACCAACCAAACAAAAAAAAAACCCTTTTTTTAAGGGACCTAATATGTTCAAATGATTTGTATCCCTATAAGAAAAGATGATATTAGTAACTCTTAAAAATTGTTATTATCATCAGGGTAGCTAGAAGAAATATACTTAGA
>NW_025377910.1:0-1075 GCF_016433145.1 Gracilinanus agilis
AAAAAAAAGTGATAATGCTTGATCCTAAGAAGTTCACAACCTAATGAGGGAGAAAACATGAAAAATAATTACATATAGACAAAATATATACAGGATAAATTGGAGATCATCAATAAAGGGCAGGCACAAGCATTAAAGAAAATCAAGATTAGCTCTCCAAATAAAATGGGAATTTAACATGTATATGAAGAAAGTCAGGGAAAACAAGAGGTAGACATGAGGAGGGAGAAGGAGTTTTCCACGTATAGTGAATAGCCACCAAACTGCTTGGATTTTGGAGATAGAAACTTCTCTTGTTTGAGGAGGCAATAAATCTAATATCACTGGGTTTCAGGATATGTGTTGGGAATATGAAGAGTACGTGTAAGAACTGGAAAGGTGGGATGAGTCTAAATTGGGAAATTGTTGAGGGTAATAAAGAATATTTTATACAGGTTTTATGCTAGAGATGATAGGGAACCACTGAAATATATTTGAAAGGGGGTAATAAATCAAATCTATACTTTAGGAAGATTAATTTGAAAGCCGAATGGAGGATCGATTGGAGTGGCAAGATAACTTAAGGCAAGGAGATGAGTTCCATGGAAGTTGAACAAATATGTTCATTTGACTTGAGAATAGGGAGAAAGAACATTTCTAACTAGGACAACCAGGAAAGGCATTATAGAGTTATTTGAAGTTCATATCTTTATGACCCAAATTAGAATATTTGGATTGCTGGCCATTGCTGAGATCCATAAATAAATCCCCCTTTGCAAGTCAGACTTCCATAATACCCCAGTGTGTTGAGGAAATGATGAATGATCCATTTAACTATAACATAAATAGAAGAAACATGTAAATAGAAGTGGGATAAAGCTTAAAAGTGAGTTTTGGAGTGTAGCTGGGTGGCTCAGTGGATTGAAAGCCAGGTCTAGAGATAGGAGTTCTCAGGTTCAAATGTGACCTCAGACACTTCCTGGAAGTGTGATCCTAGGAAAGTTACTTGACCACCATTGCCTAACTCTTACCACATCTGCCTTGGAACCAATACATAGTACTGATTCTAAAACAGAAGGTCAGGGTTTAAAAAAAA
>NW_025377911.1:0-1647 GCF_016433145.1 Gracilinanus agilis
CTCTGTTACCCACACTCCCCTTGATAATTCCAGACCCCATTTAATCTCTGCCAAGTCTAGACCTCACCTGACCCCAAACCCAATCCCTTACCTCCCTCCTGTTTCTACTTCTCAGCGTCTCCTTAACCTTATCTTAGGTACATATATGGCCCTAAATTTCTCTCAACCCGATAAGACTAGAGACTGTTGGTTATGCCTCCCTGCTGCCCCTCCTTACTATGAAGCTTTTGCTTTAAACCTCGATCCTGATTACTATATCCAGCCCCCTGAACATTGTTTTCATGAACCCCCCAAGCTTACTATTTCTGATCTCTTAGGGTCCGGTCTCTGCCTGGGGAAACCACCCTCCCCTTATGAGTCTTTATGTAATTCCACTCTGCAGAGGCATCTAGGTAGTTTCTACCTGATTGCACCCAATAACACCTTTTGGGCATGTAACACCGGCCTCACTAAATGCATTATAGGGACCCGTTTCAATTTTTCCTCTGAATTCTGTATCCTTATATCCCTTTGGCCCCGTATTACTTATCATTATGGCCCCTATGCTTTAACAACAATTGACTCCTCTGCCTTACGGTATAAACGAGAAGTTCTTTCTCTCTCTATTATTACCCTTTTAGGCCTCAAAGGAATAGCCGCCGGCATTAGTACCGGGACCGCAGCCCTTGTGGAAACACGCTATCTCCAATCTCTCCATACAGCACTTGTTGCAGACCTTGAGGATATTGAAAAATCAGTTACAGCCCTAGAAAAATCTCTCACCTCCCTTTCGGAGGTTGTTTTACAGAATAGACGGGGACTTGACCTTTTATTCCTAAAAGAGGGCGGGTTATGTGCTGCGTTAAAAGAAGAATGCTGCTTTTATGCAGACCATACCGGTATTGCCCGAGAATCCATGGCAAAATTACGAGAGCGATTAGCTCAGAAAAAGAGGGAGGCCAAGGCACGAGAAGGATGGTTTAATACACTCCTTAAAAACTCCCCTTGGCTATCTACTCTGATTCCTACTATTATTACACCACTTCTCATTCTTATATTAGCTCTTACTTTTGGCCCTTGGGTTCTCCAACGTCTAACCAAATTCATTAAATCAAACGTCGACTCAGCCCTTGATAAGTTTCCTACAGTTCAACACCATCGTATTCAGATAACGGACGCGGAACAACATCACGATACTCGTCTACATTTTTCCAACAGGGCGGTAACCCAATGACGGGAATAGCACAGGTCCTCGACCCTTGATGGTCGAGTAACTCCCCCGTGTAGCCTAAGACAGGGGCCATCGCTGCGAATATCATCTATGGATCAATTGGGAAACATAAGGTGCTTTGAGAAAAATGGTATAGACTTGGAGGAAACAACGGTCAAAAGGAGCACACTTAGTCATTATGCCCTTCATTTAAAAATAAAGAAAGGGGGAATTGTTAGGAGCCAAGACCATAAAATAAAAATAGTAACTCTTCGAGAACGATATGGATTATGAGCCCCGCTTGGGCGGAGGCATAGCTGCAAAACGTCCTCCAGACTTTCCACATAACTGCGTGTTCTTTTTCCACGTTCCTGCTTCGTAACTACTTGTTCCTTTCTCCTTTCATCCCGACCGCCAACCCCCTCACCCTGAACATATATATTCTTGTCCTTTACCAG
>NW_025377912.1:0-1516 GCF_016433145.1 Gracilinanus agilis
TATATATATATATATATATATATATATATATGAAGCAGAACCTTCTTTTATAGTAGCAGAGAAATGAATTGAGCTTAACCTCCCAGAGGCCTCCTACACTAACACAAGTGTCTAGACAGCCTGTATTTCTGACTATAATGGCCCAATTGCTCTGATCTTGGCAGTGGACCAATCTGAACTCCCCACAGTCCAGGAACAACAGCAAATGTTGATCTTTTCCAGGTTCATTACAGAAAACAGCACAAAAACATGTTAGTAGGAGGAAGACATAGCAGGGCAGAGAAACAACCATTCAGTCTAAGAAACTGAAATTGAATTAGGCTCCAGAAAAAGTGCCAAAACAAGTAGAAAGGAATACCATTCTAAATGGGAAAATGCATTAATTGATGCATAGTGAAAAGAGTGATGCTACCAAAGAAATGTACATAATGCCAGCAGTAGGGAAAATTAAAAGATCACTACAATGAAATTGAATTCTGTTATTGTAGTAATTAGTTTTGGTGGTAGCAAAGAATGAAGGAAAAGTTCTCTCCCATCCTTTCATTCCAAGGAAAAGTGGAGACTATGGCTATAGAATGTGACTTACATTATCCCTGTCTCTTTGTCATTTAAACTACTTTTTATTTGCTTGGGGTATTTTCTTTTGTTTGGTGATTTCCTTTTTTCTAGAGAGGACCTACTGAGTGGTGGTGGGAGGGAAATATAACTAGCAATCTCTGTTTCCTTTAAGTTAGATATCAATAATAATTTTAAGAGTCAATATGATAAAATAAATGATAATAACTATATCAAAATAATAAAGTAAATAAAATGTTTCTAAAAACTTGATTACATATATGCATGCATACATATAATATAAAAGAGAAATGGTATAATTCCTGCCAATTAACAGGAAACTCAAATTCACTATTTCCAAGTAGGAAAGGGTTGAAATAAGACCATTGAAATTCCCCAGAAATATACCTAAGAAATGTTGCTGGAAGTGCTTTGTGGGTCCATTTGGCTTATAAAAGTATGTGCCACCTCTCATGGAATATAGATTTAGAAATAGAAAGTATCACAAATCAGTCTAGGCAAACTGACTCATTTTATAGATGACAAAAATAAGCCCAAGGAAGGCTAAGAAATTTGCTAAAAATTTGCTAAATAATAAATGACAAAGTCAGAATTTGTACCCATGTCATTGAATTCCAAACCCTGTGTTCTTTGTATTACTTTATCATTCTCCATTTCACATTGTTCAATCCTATTCCTATAAATAAACATTTTCAAATTCTAGATGCTGAGAGGTGCTGAGCATACAAAAAAAATAGTCCCTTGGCAAAAAGAGCTTAGATTCTACGAAGAAAATGTCATGTATAACTAGGAAAGAATACATAAAATAATTTCATGAAAAGGAAATAATTAATAACATCCAAAGCATTTTTGTGGAAATTAGCCTCTAACTTCATTCGTGAAGTAAGTGTATTATTTTAGGAAGAAAAGATGAGGAAACTCACTGTCTTAGTGGAATTCA
>NW_025377913.1:0-3762 GCF_016433145.1 Gracilinanus agilis
GAAGGAAGGAAGGAAGGAAGGAAAGAAAGAAGGAAAGAAGGAAAGAAGGAAAGAAGGAAAGAAGGAAAGAGGAGAGGAAGGAAGGTAGGGAGGGAAAGAAGGAAGGAAGGACTCCATCAATGCCTACTGTGTGGCAATCACCATGCCAAAAGATTTATGAATATTACTTCATTTGATCCTTACAAAAACCCTCGGAGAGTAGGTCCTATTATTATATCCATTTTGCAGTTGAGGAAATTGAGACAAACAGAAGTTAAGTAACTTGCCTCACAGTTAGTGAACATCTGAGGCCATATTTGAATTTAGGTCTCCCTGAATGCAGAACAGAAAGTCATTCAATACCACACAATTAAAAATTATTCAAAAAAGGGCAGTTAGGCTGCATAGTGGATAGAATGCTAGGCTTGGAGTGAGAAGGGCCTGAATTAAAATCTGAACTCAGACACTTCCTTAGCCATGTAACCCTAGGCCAGTCACTTGCCTAGACCTTGCTCTTCTGTCTTAGAGTTAGTAGGCCAGAAAGGTAAGGGTTTGGTTTTTTTTAAGTATTAAAAGAGACAAAAACATGTTGAGGCAAAAAAAAATCAGAAGGGAACAGATTGTAAAGAGATTTAAATATCAGATAGGAGTTTACATTTGACCCCAGAAACAACAGGGATCCATAAGAGTTAATTAATGGGAGTGGCAGGGGAGGAAGAATGATATGACCTTATTTAAGATTGACATGACTTAACCTGTATTCAGTGGACTATGTTTACTACCTAAAAGGTAAATGTGTAGTGTTCTAAGAGAAAATTTCTAGAAGTAAGAATACGTGTAATTCCTACATCTATAAAATATAGCCCATTCTCTTGGATACAAATATAATGTAAAGGCACAAAAGGATGTCCAGAGGAAAAAATAACATTTTTACCACAGTACTGGGACAGGATATCATATGGAATCACTGAAACTGTAAACTCTCTGAGCTGCCACATCATCATGGGTCAAAGGAGGGAAGGAGAAAACTGTACCCTGCAGAAAGAGATGGTAAAGTTAACTGAAGACAGCAAACCTCTAAAGCTGGTCTATAAATAAGATCCACCTTCTTCATGGCTTAATCAGAAAATCACTATGTCCAAAAAACACAGAATCGATCTCAGAGTTGGAAGGTGGCTCAGAAGACAGAGGAGTAGAGCATTTAGAGAGAGGAGGGACCTCAGAGGTTGTCCAGTTGGGGCTCATTATTTTAAAGATGAAAAAACTGAGGCATAGTTTTGAGCTCAAATGATTTCCTTGAGGTCACATAGATACGAAGTAACAGAACTAGAATTTGAACCTGGGTGCTCTGACGCTAATATAGTTTGGAAGGCAAAACTACTCTCTCTTGAAGCAGATGGTTCCATTTCTGGACATCCCAAATTGTTAAAATTGCTTTTGTTTTTCAAAAATCTCCTCTCTCCCTGGTGGTCCTTCAGCAAAGAGCAGAGGATCATTTCTCAGGGAGGTGGCAGAGGACAGCCAATGAGCTTTTGTTGCCTACTTATTTCAGTTCTGTTTGGCTCTTCATGATCCCATTTGGGGTGTTCTTGGCAAAGGTACCAGAGTGGCTTGCCATTTCCTTCTCTAGCATTTTACAGATGAGGAAACTGAAGCAAACAAGAGTTAAGTGACTTGCCCAGGGTCACACAGCTAGTGAGTATCTGAAGGCACATTTGCACTCTGGAAGATGAGTCTTCCTGACTCCAGGACCAGTATTCTATCCATTACACCACCTAGCTGCATAGAAAAATCTTCTCTAAATATCCCCAGGTTCTTCATACAAATCCTTGCAAAACCTGATCTTTAGTTCTTTCACTATTCTATCTTGATTGCTCCAGATGCTCTACAGCTTGTCCTTCTTTTAATATGGCACCTAGAACACTGAATACAGTACTCCAGATGGAGTCTGACCAAAGTGGAGTACAATGAGACCATTATCTCCCTCCTCTCCATTCTGCACCCTAGTCTTCTTTAAGTGAAGCCTGAGATTACACTAACTTTGGAGGGGAAGAGGGGGACAGTGTTTCCATGTCAAACCACTGACTCATTCTGATCATGAAACCCATAAAAATGACCACTTCTTTAGTCTAGCCAGGCTTTCCCTGTATCCTCAACTTTATGGGTGATTTTTTTAACCTAACTTTAGAATTCAACCTTTGTTCCTATTAAATTTAGACCTGAAATTCCACCATTAAAGCTTTATCTCCTTGGAGTTTAAGGCAGTATTTTTCCATTTTGTTATATGGAATCCTAGAGTTGGTAGGCAGCACAATTTTAGAGCAAGAATCATAGTTAGAGGATGTGGAGCTAAATCTCAGCTCTGCAACTTTTGACTCGTGTGACACTGGACAAGTCATTTCACTTCCCTGGGCCGAGATTTTTTTCAAATGTAAAATGAATGGGGTTAGTCTAGATAGTGTGTATGGTCCCTTCTAGCTCTTAATTCATAATCATATAATTATTTTTGGTCTAAGATCAATCATCCAACATGCCAAATAAGTATGATTCATAATCAAACAAGTGTCTGTCTTGGCAGAGCATATGTAAGCTAATAACATATTTTTCTTCATTGTTTTTTAGCTAAAGATTCCTTGTGCTAACCTCCATTGGGAATAATTGGATAAAATTGAAAAGTTGGAAGGGACCAGAAAAAAATAAGTATTAAAAAACCCACATTTGATGGAAAAAAATATTCATGAACTGGTACAGTGGCTGGTGTACTGGCTATAGCATCAAGAAGATCTGAGTTTGAAACATGCCTCAGATACTTATTGTATGACCCTGGACAAGTTACTCTGTATTCCTTATCTGTAAAACGAGGATAATAAGAGCTTCTACCTCCCATGGTTGTTGTATATGTAACCACACAGACTGAAAGGAGCTCATAGCAGCTTTCTGTATGCCAGTGATTCCCAAAGTGGGCGATACCACCCCCTGGTGGGTGCTGCAGCCATCCAGGGGGAGTGGTGATGATCACAGATGCATTTATCTTTCCTATTAATTGCTATTAAAATTTAAAAAAAATTAATTTCCAGGGGGCTAAGTAATACTTTTTCTGGAAAGGGGGTGGTAGGCCAAAAAAGTTTGGGAACCACTGTTATATGCCCACAGAGAGAATGGGACTCAGAGGAAGAAACAATCTCCCTTTCTTTCCAAAAAAGACTCAAAGGATACTAGTATAACTTTGTGTCCAGTAGCATGGACTCAAAGACTAGAACTAAGCCCAATAGAAAAAGAAATTTTCCTTGTTTCTATAGACTCATAGGGCTAAAAGAAACCTAAAAGATGGGGCAGTACAATGGATAGAGCACTACCTAGTCCTGGAGTCAGGAGGACCTGGGTTCAAATCTGACATCAGACATTTCCTTCCTAGCTGTGTGACCCTGGGCAACTCACTTAACCCCCATTGCCTAGCCTTTATCCCTCTTTGGTCTTAGAATTGATACTAAGCCAGAAGATAAGAGTTTTAAAAAAAGAGAGAAAGAGAGAGAGAGTTCAGTTCAGCCTCCCCTTCCCCATTTTACCAGACTTCCATAAGGTAAACACAACCAGTCTAAGGACTAGACCCCAAGGACTTCTGACTTGTACTTCAATTTTCTTTGCACTCTAAGATGTTGTTATCAAAAGTAATTCACACAAGATTCCTTGTTTTGAATAAATGTAGTCAATCAATAAGCATTTAACAAAAGCCTATTATGCAACAAATACTGTGCTATCCTCATTTACAAAAAAAAAAAAAAA
>NW_025377914.1:0-1695 GCF_016433145.1 Gracilinanus agilis
CCCTTTCTCCTCCCTCCTCTCCTCCACACGTCTGATCCACCATGCTCCAGCAGCCTCCTCACCCTGGAAGAACCCTCTGAGCCTCTACCTCGCACAGGTTCCCCCCACTCCCCCATCCATAGCCTCCATTGGAAGGAAGGGCCCAGGACAACCACGAACCCTACATCATTCCTCTCCAGGGTCTGCTTCTCCCTCCCCAGACTTCCTGTTCCTCCGTGCCCCCTCCAATGCCCTTCTACCCCATTCCCCCCTTCTCAGCTTTCTCTCAAGGGCTGCCTTGTTCTATTAGGATGGAAGGTCCTTGAGGACAGGGACTGTCTGGCCCCCTCTATCTGTATTCTCAGCACTTAGCACAGTGCCTGGCACGCACATAGTAAGCACATAATAAATGCACGTGGACTAGCTGCCTTCCCTGTGCCTCTTCCAGAGAGCAGAGGTAGACGCAGGGGGTCCCTCCCCTGCCCCTCCCTGCCAACCCCTGCCAGGCTGTGGAACGAGGAGTCGCTGCCCCAGAAGAAAGCAGGGCCAGAGCTTCTGGACACAGACTCAAAGCAGTGAGGGCTGGCAGTTGGGGTGGAGGGGCAAGCCCCCAGGGAAGCCAGCTTGGTGCTGCAGCTACCCTGCAGAGGGGCTGCATCCAGGGAGAGCAGATGAGCAGGGCAGGAGATGAGGAAGCCTAGCCAGACCCAGCAAACCTTAGGCCACCCCTCTACTGGCAAATGCCCGATGCCCACCGCCAAGGGATACGTGCCCTGAGGGGCCCCTGTGGAGATCATCAGTGAGGAGCAGAGATCTGCTCTGAGATGTGGCCCTGGGCAGTCAGGGCTCCTGCTCATCATGCTAGGCAGCAGGCTTTTCCCTGGGGAGGGGAGGCTTGCACCCAAGGCTTCCTGTAACCAAGTGACACACAGGGCAGGCAGGAGATGCTCCATTTGCCTGAATGCACTTCCCACGTGGAGCGGGCAAGGATCGAGATCCTCTCCATCGCCTCGTGCTGAAGCATCTGGGATGGTCAAGAGGTCTCCAGCCTGTCCAGACAGGCAGTGCCCAGGCAGGAAATGAGCCTGGGAGAGACACTCTTTTCCTTTGCCACGAATGGACCCCAGCTGGATCCAGGGCTGGGTTTTCGTCCTCCTTGCCTGGGGTCAGAGGACCACTGAGGAAGGGGGTTCCATGGCCTGGCCTAGCAGGGTGCCAAGGACTCTTGGGTGGCTTGTCCACATTCCCCCATTGCCACTGAGGCCCTTTCCAGCTCAGGCTCCAGCCCCCTCTTCATTCTTTCCTCACTCATGGCTTGGGCTTCCAACTGAACAGGGAGCCACTGGCCTGGAGCTCCTGGAATGGGGCTCCTGGGCACACCTCTGGGCTTTCTCCTGGCAGAAGCAGCTGGGAGTAGCTGGCACACAACCAGAACCCCCACCTACCAAACGGGCTGGAGGCTGCAGGCCAACACCTCATCCCCAAAAAATGGCCTGACGCGCCAATCCAGCCGCATGAAGCTACCCAAGGACCTGCCTCTGCCTCGGTTTGTGCTGAATTTTGTCTGCTCTCAGTCCTCATTCTCACTTCAACAGGCTCTGTGGCCTAACAGAGGGAGAGAGGGAGGAGGGAGGAAGACAAAGGGGGAAAGAGGAAGAAAGGAAGAGGGAGAGGAACAGGGGGAGAGAAGGTGGGGGCAGGAGGACAGAGGGAGAG
>NW_025377915.1:0-2001 GCF_016433145.1 Gracilinanus agilis
GAGAGAGAGAGAGAGAGAGAGAGAGAGAGAGAGAGAGAGAGAGAAATGGAAATAAAAGAGGAAGTAGACAGACAAACAGAAACTGAAAGCCATAATAGGTGATGAATTTTCCCTAAGGAAAATCACTGAGGATACACTGAGTTGATTCAATACTTTTCTGAATTACTCATCTTCATCCACCATCCAAACTTCAGAGTCCCATGGCACTCCTCATTTCTGCTTTGAGGAAATTTGAGAAATCCATGGTTCTATCATTCATTACTGTGTACCAACACTTTTTGGAATATGTATGTTACCCATTTTAGCAAACCATTCCTTTTTACTTGTCTATAGTACCTTTGGAACCCCAATCAAATTTGATCCCCTAAAATACTTCAGGTTGGGGATACTCTATGGTTCAGTTTATTCTCAGAAACATAACTCATATTTCTCTACAAATATGTTTACTTTTTAACACATATCCAGGGAAAAACAGTACCAAAAATCAAGTGATAAAAAGCATCCCCACATTATGTGTGGAGTATATTCCTCTGTGTGTTAATATACCACCATTGGGAAAGAGCTTACACACATATATAAATATGTGACCAAGGAACATGCATAGAGAGAAAATCTATGAGGAAGTGGGTATGGCTATGGGCTATATGTAAAAAAATAAATCTACCTTCCACTTAACTTGAGCTTTTCAGGGCCTTCTAGTGAGTATCTCTTCATGCATACTAAGGTATGGTGACTAGAAAGCTTCTCCCTAAAGAGGGGGATCTGAACTATCTTAGTGCATAACTACTAGGACTATGAGATTAACTAACATAATTAAGTCAAAAGTCAACAAAACCAAACAGAAAGCCTCTAAGTTGAGATTCATTCTACTTAAATGACTAACTGCATTTTGTACTAATACAAAACCTGCAGTTCCAGTCAACTAATTAATTGTGATCTCTTAAAGGAATTTTGTGATTGCACAAATACATTTTAAAGTCTGACAAAAAGTGCTATAAGAATTGTATAGAAATTAAGGCTAAAACTCCACACCATACAGATCTTCTCTGATTGGTGTGCAAATGAGTTGAGCAAGAATAAAGACTCAGCCCTAAGCAAAGAAAACAAGGTCAATGCAGTTTACTCCCCTGGTCCACATTTCTTCCTTCACTAGGTACATCTGCCAGTAGCCAGACATCCAAGATTTTTTTTTCCACTCCAATCTGGTAAATCCAAAAGTATTCCTTCTCCACCTGTCTTAGAATAAATTAGATAATTCCTTATTCAGACTGCTTCCTCTACTACTTTCTAGCTCTAAAAATCCTACACATTCTTAAAGGTTAAATTCATGTTTACCCCTACCATGAAGCATTCCCATGAATTCTGCAGGACCAAGTGATTTTCCCTGATATTCCAGTAACCTCTTACATCCGTGACAGTCATGACCACAAATCACAAGCATGATTATATCCTATGATACATTATTAGCTATTGTTTCATGTTTCTCAACAAGTAATCAATTGAGTGTCTGTTGTGATTCCAGCCCTGTGCCAAATATAATAGAGCGTACAGGAAAAATAGAATCCATTCCTGTCTTCAGGGAGTTTAGAGTCTAAGAAAGGAAACATAATTCATACACATGAAACCATTAAGATGTTAAGTACTTTGCCAACTGGATGGTACTTCCAGGTTTCCAAAAGAGAGAGATCTCTAGCTAGTTGCAGAAGTATAGGTTGAGGGTAGTTGCATGAATGAATAAATGAATGTGTTTAAATAGAGAAGCAAAGACAGCACCTGACCTCAAGGAGTTTATAATCTAATGGGAGAACTGCCACACTTAAGGGAGTGATATCCAGGAAGGGGAACTTGTGTCCAAACATTTACAAAAATAGTGAGTGGAGGTTCCGGGTTAAGATGGCGGCAGAGTAAGAAGCAGCTCTTAACCTCTCCTGACCGAAACACACAAAACTCCTCAAGGGGACATAAAAACAAGTCCAGACGAACGGAGGAACCCCACAACAG
>NW_025377916.1:0-1089 GCF_016433145.1 Gracilinanus agilis
CCTAGCTTTTCTATCTACTGAGTCACCTCTCTTCTCCATCCTGTGTACTTTTCACCACATGATATGCCTCTAAAGGGTGATCTTGAACAAGTCAATTTAATTTGATTGAATTTGATTCAGGAAACCATTAATGATTACAACTTCCACCATCCTAGCCCAGGTATGGGAGATATAAAGATTAAAAAAAAAAAAAAAGATGTTGCCCTCAAGGAGTTGTCAGGATATAAAGCTCTCTCTACACTCCATTTACAACCTGTGAAAACGCTCTAATTGAAATGGAAGGCGAGCCTGGCCTTTGGCTAGGAAGAGATTGGCCACTTCCCCCTGGTGGCCCTTAAAAAACCAAGTTGCTAGTAATGCAATCAGGACAAAGAACACAATCTCTGAGAAGGAATTGCTCTTCACTGTCCTCTTAGGGAGGGTGAGGTGGATGGGGAATTTCTTCTCCCATCATGGTTTTTTTTGGGGGGAGCTTCTTGCCTTGTAGAAAATGCTGCATCCAAATAGGAGCAGTTTTAGGGTGTCTAAAAGTCTGAGGGAAGAAACAGAGGCGCATTCTCCAGAGACATAGATGCAGAGAAATGGAATTCAAGGTAGGAAGCAATTTAGGAGTAAGACCTCAAGCAGGAGAGGAGAGAGCTGATTATGCTAACATCTGTGAAACATCTAAATGCCAAGCACTTAGATAAGTACTTTACAAATTATTATTTCACTGGATCTCATCACAACCCTTGGAGGTAAGGCCCTATAATGATCTCCATTTTATAATTAGGGAAACCGAGGCAAACAGAGGTGAAGTGACTTGCCCATGTATAGCTAGTAAGCGTCTGAGGCAGGATTTGAGTCTCTGAGTTCAGTTCCAGCACTTGATCCAATGTGCCACCTCCCTACTGCTGAGCCGTGATTATGAACTCAAGAAAGCTAGCCTTGATTATCAAGAGTCTAGCTGCAGGGAGGAGCAGATCCTGGGAGCCTAGCCTAGCAGAGATGCTCTAGGGGGGTGGGGGTGTTGGGAGGGACTGGAGACAGCTGTGCAAGTATTCTCCATGAGGAGAGGAAGGACACTGGAGCTAGGAAGTACCAGGGGTG
>NW_025377917.1:0-1144 GCF_016433145.1 Gracilinanus agilis
TTGAGGGTAGGGAAGGTTTCATTTCTTTTCTACTTTGTATCCTAAATGCCTAGCACAGGGGATGGCATATATAGCAAGTGCTTAATAACTGCATGTTGATTATTCGGTGTGAACGCTACTTGAAAGAATAGTCAGAATAAAATGAAATACTCTAACTAAAATCTTTGTAATCAAAATGCATCACATAAATTGAACATTAGGAGTAGTGACATTAATAGTACTGATTCATCTCGGTATTTCCAGTGCCTAGGATAGCACCTTGTGTATAAGCATATGTTTTAAAGAAGAATTGAACAAATGAGAAGATAATTGATGCTATTAGAAAGCCAAATGATTATGAATCACTGTGAATGGATATAATAGAAATTCTGGAGAAAGAGAGATTGCGGTGGGTACGGGGTAGAGTTAACTATAGGAAGAAGTTAGAACTAAACTAAAAGAAAAGAGAGCAGAGTATTTCTAGTGAAATGGGGAGGTCAATGAGAAGTCAATGCCATAAATTTTCAATAACATAATATGGCTATAGTCATATATAGGCATGCAGGGCAGCTAGGTGGTATAGTAGATATAGTGCTGGGCCTGAAGTCAGACTTGACTTCAAATCTGGCCTCAGACATTTGTGTGACCCCGGAACACTTAACTCTATTTGCCTCAATTTCTTCATGTGTAAATTAAGCTGCAGAAGAAAATGGTAAACCATCCTAATATCTTTGCCAAGTCAACGCCAAATGGGATCATAGAGAGTCAGATGTGGCTGACACGACAACTAACTAGCTGTGCTATTAATAAAATATAAAATCAATCAATAAGCACAAATCAGGTGTCTACTATGTGATACTCACTTAAAAAAAAGGAAAGGCAATCTTGCTTCAATAATCTTAAAATCTAACCACAGAAGAAGCATTTAACAAATATGCACAAAACAAGTCATACAGATAAAGAGGGCAGCTGGTAGCTCACTGGATTGAGAGTCAGGCCTAGAGATAGGAGGTCCTAGGTTCAAATCCAGCCTCAGACATTTCCCAGCTGTGTGACCCTGGGCAAATCACTTAACCCCCATTGCCTAGCCCTGTAACAAATAAAAATTAATATAGAAGGATAGATAGATAGATAGATAGATATTAGGGCTTAAAATTTTTTTAAA
>NW_025377918.1:0-1637 GCF_016433145.1 Gracilinanus agilis
AAAAAAATACCAATGCCTTTTGACTGTAGTATATTTCATATGGCAGAAATTCTATTTGATACTCAAAATGGACCATTTTTGTGGTTTGCTCACCTGCAAAGCCCCTCCCCTTCCCCCCCCCCACTCTATCCCGTTCCCCATGAAACTTTTTGAGACTACTTACTTTTTCAAAAGGCCATCCTGTTTCCTGATGAAAGGAAAACAAAATTCAGTACTTTCTTCCAACTCCTCCTCCTTAGTGAGTCAGCTTTCTTTCTGAGTTCTTATTTAAAAAAAGCTGAGAGTTTTAAAAACTAAGGAACTATAGGAGACAAGGTAAGCTGAGCTAAAAAATCAAATGTATCTAATTATTACAACAAAGTAAATAGAAAAAATGAAGCAAAACTGAACTCTGTGTAATTATAATGACCAAGCTCATCCTAGAGAAGAGATGAGAAAATGTACTTTACCATATTGTTGTAGAGAACAATAGAAGTGGAAATTTACATGAGCAGTTTTTCTGAATTGTTATTTTGTTTTTATTCTTTGTTTTAAGAGAAAGTTGTATTAGGCAGAGGAGAGAGGGGGAGAGGGATATACTCAGAAATAAATGTGATGCAAAAACAAAAAGCATAAATCAACCAATAATTATAGAAAAAGCCCAAGGCATGAGGTCCTTTTCACTCCTGCCCTGGTACATACTAATGCACATTGATTTTCTTTACTTCAAAGCACAAGAGATGCCCTTCCTTTGCAATAAGATCAAATCTAGGAAATAATTTCTCAGGAATCAGGAAATGCATGAGTAAATGAAGAAAAGCTAAATCTGGTTAAACTTTAGTACCAGGTGATTCCCACAAAAGCAAATGGCACCTCCAAAATATATTTAGAAATCTTTATTTGATAATTCATAGTGTTTAAAGACAAGGCAAATTCTCTTTTCAAAGATGAATGACAGACTTGAGGAAGACTGTCTATTCCAAGCTGAAATGAATGTGGATGACAGATCTCGGTATATTAATACAAAGAATTTCCTGAAAGTTCAGATTACCTAGGGAAGGTAAATGTGGGAGGAAGGATTTCATGATAAATGATATGAGATAAAAAAGACTTTTGAAGTTAAGTCTAAGGATTATGAGTTCATTTAGTACATACTTTTATAACAGAGGACCAACAGGTAACTGATGCTCAAAAGAGAGCAAAAGCATCCACTCCCCACCAACCTCCAACAACAAGAAAAAACCTACACAGCACCATTTCTTCAAACAGTACCTCCAGAATCAAGACAAGTCTACCCAGGCAAGGAAAAATTCTCATTTGGTTTAGAATGTTGTCCATGGAAGACTGATGACATCTGACAGTATTGTCCAGCATCACTTAACATAGTGCTGATTTTCATTTGAAATAGAGAAACAGCGTCTTGCTTCCAGTCAAAGTCAGGGACCTTTGAGAGACACTTTATTATGTATTCCAACGCGTATCTTTCCAGGTAATGAGGTGTGAGAATGACTGATAAATTTGTGGAATGTGGAAGAGAACAAAATAATAAAACAAGTGTGAACACTATTAGTCATGATTGCATGTAGTAAATAAACTGTGCTGCTTTCCTAATAATGGCTTGAGCAAAAAGGAATAGAAAATCTTTTGAAGTTGAAAAA
>NW_025377919.1:0-1608 GCF_016433145.1 Gracilinanus agilis
AAAAAAAAAGTACTATGATGGCAGGAAAGCTCAAGACACAAATTCGGAAGAAGACAATGATGTGAAAACATCTATAAGCAAAGTCTCAAAAAGAAAAAATGTATATTGGACACAAGTCTAACAAGAATTCCTAGGAGAGCTACCAAAAGGGAATTTTTTAAAAGAGTACAAAATTATTTTTCAAGTAAAATAAGAGTAGTAGAGATAAAATTGGGAACCTTAAACTAATGCAAGAAGATAATGAAAAGAGAATTTACTATTCCCAGATGTGTAATCCTGGGCAAGTCACCTAATTCCCATTGTTTAGCCCTTATCACTCTTCTGTCTTGGAACCAAAACACAGTATTGATTCTAAGATGGAAGCTAAGGGTTTTTAAAAAATATTTTAATTTCTTTATTTTATTCCAGGAACAAATCTACATATAAATTTTCCAAGGTTACATGATTCATGTTGTCTCCCTCCCCTCTCCCATAAGTGACAAGCAATTCCACTGGATTTTACATGTATTATCTCTCAAAACATATATCCAAATTATTCATTTTTGTAATAGAGTAATCTTGTAAAACCAAAACTCCAAATCATATGACCAAATAAATAAGTGATAAATCATAAGTTTTCTTTTGCATTTCTACTCCAACAATTCTTTCTTTAGTTGTAGATACCATTCTTTTCATAAGTCTAAGGGTTGTTTTTTTGTTAAGAGAATTACTAGATGTGAGATCCTGGGCAAGTGACTTAACCCCAATTGCTTGGCCTTCAACACTTGTCTGCCTTGGAACCAATACTCAGCATCAATTTTAAGACAGAAAGTAAAGGATTTTTTTCAAGTAAATAAATATAAAAAGCAAATTGACATCTAGGTGAGAGGCACAGAAAAATACTGAAGAAAACCACAACATAAAAAGTAGAACTGGCCAAATTGTAAAAAGAGATACAAAACCTTGCTGAGGTAAAGAACTCACAAAAAAATCAGAGTTGGTCAAATGGCAAAAGAGGTAGAAAATTTTACTGATAAAAATAATTTCCTAAAAAGCATATTTTATGAAATGGAAATAAGAAGTTTTTTAAAAGCTCATTGGAAAAAATAATTCCTTAAAAATTAGAATCAGCCAAGTGAGTCAAAAGAATGAACAAAATAGAAGAAAATGTGAAATATTTCATTGTAAAAATAATTGACCCTGAAAGTCATTTGAAGGGAGATCATTTAAAAATTATTGACCTATTTGAAAACAATGATTAAAAAAGTGCCTATCACATTTTAAGAATCATAAAGAGAAATTATCCAGATATCTTAAAAACAGAAATTGAAGGAATCATCAATCACCTCCTAAAAGCGATCCCAAAATGAAATAGATGAATATTTATAAAAATGTAAAATATCAAAAATTAATATGATATAGATTTATTATAGGTTAACTAATATTAAAAAAGAAATTAAACAAACAATAAATGAACTCTCAAAGAAAAAAATCCTGGACCAAATAGATTTTCAAGTGAATTTTAATGCAAAATTCAGAGAAAAATTCATCCAACTATTGTAGAAATGTTTGGGGAAAATAGAAACATGAAAGACTCTCTATTTCTGTTATATATATATATATATATAT
>NW_025377920.1:0-1812 GCF_016433145.1 Gracilinanus agilis
TTCCTCACTGTGTGACCCTGGGCAAGTCACCATTGCTTAGCCCTTACCACTCTTCTGCTTTGGAATCAATACTTAATATTGATTCTAAGACAAAAAGCTAAGGGTTTAAAAAAAAAAAAACCAAGACTTTTCCAGCCTTAAATCTGACCCAATAGTATACTTGTCTTTGTAAGAAAATCAGAGGGCCATGGATTTAGAGTTGGAAGGGACCTTAGAAGTCATTTTACAGAAAAGAAAAAAGAAACTGAAATTGAAAGTTTAAGAGCCCCAGGAAATAAGTAATTTCGCAACAGAATTTTGTTACATGCTGACTTCTATTAATATTTCTACCTTTTCTTTAGAGGATTATAGACCAGTTTCTTGTTGGCCTAAGGCAATGAAGTATTCTAGAGATATCCTTTGCCTAAAGTCTTGGGTTCTGGCTCTCAAAACTGCCACTTACTATGTTTTCAAAGCTCTTTACAAATGTTATTTCGTTTGAACCTCACAAACTTCTCTTAGGGAATGGGTACTATTATTATCCCTATTTTGCAGATGAGAGAACTTAGACAAACAGAAGTGTTTTGACTTGCCCAAGTTAATAAGTGCCTGAGGCAGGATTTGAACTGAAGTCTTTCTGACTCCAAATCTGTCGCTATCCACAGAGGTATAAAACTCCCACATCCCCTTTTCTGAACATTAGTTTCCCTCACTCTAGCATGAATCAGTTGGCCTTAATCTTTAAGGTCCCTTGCATTTCTAAGAAATTCTGAGTGGATGACTAGACTATGACAGCCTCTGTGCTTTTATTTTTTATTTGAGACAAGAATGATTCATTGGTGTGGACTATCACTAAGAAAAAGGTCATCAGGAGTAAAGTCTTTCCCAAAGGAGAGTTGTCAGTAAGTAGACACCATCCTATAGAAAAATCTCTAGTGGGGCACCCAGGCATTCAGAACTGCACCACTTCATATTTTTTTATCAATGATTTGGATGAATGTATAGATTGCTCATGAATGAAGTTCCAAGTTCTACAAAGCTTAGCAGGGAAAGGATCCTAATAGAGTCAGGATTCAGGAAGATTTCAACAGGCTAGACTGTTGGACTGAATCTAACTTGACCAAATTCAGTAAGGACAAATGTAAAGATTTATACTTGGAATTTAAAAATCTCTTCTCAAATGCAGGATGAGGAAAGAAAAGTTAAAATAGCAGTTTGTTGGGGTGAAAAATCTGGGAATTCGAGAAGGCTACAAGTTCGATATGAGTCAACAGTTAAATAATAAATCAGTCAAGAAAATTAATGAACTTATGAGTTGCTTTAAGAGACAGTGTCCATTGGGGTAGTCAGATGACTCAGTTGATTGAGGGCCAGGCCTAGAGATGGGAGGTCCTGGGTTCAAATCTGGCCTCAGACACTTCCTAGCTATGTGACCCTGGACAAGTCACTTAACCTCTAATTCCTAGTCCTTACCACTTTTGCACCTTGGAACCAATACATAGTATTGATTCTCAGGTGGAAGGTAAGGATTTTAAAAAAAGAGAGTGATGATGTCCAGGTCAGATTATATCTGGAGTATCATATTTATTTTTTGGTATCATATTTTAAGAAGAACATTAATAATCCAGAGAGAAGGGGGCAGCTAGGTAGCATAGTGGATGGAGTGTCAGATCGGGAGATGGGAGGTCTTGGATTCAAATCTGGCCTCAGACTCTTCCTAGCTGTGTGACTCTAGGCAACTGTGGGCAAAAAAACAATCCCAATTGCTTAGCTCTTACTCCTCTTTCTGCCTTGGAACTAATATTTAATATTGATTCTAAGAAGATAAAGGTT
>NW_025377921.1:0-1280 GCF_016433145.1 Gracilinanus agilis
GTCTTAGAGTCAATACTCTGTATTGGCTCCAAGGCAGAAGAGTGGTAAGGACTAGGCAATGGGGGTCAAGTGACTTGCCCAGGGTCACACAGCTGGGAAATGTCTGAGGCTAGACTTTAACCTAGGACCTCCTGACTCTAGGCCTGGCTCTCAATCCCCTGAGCTATCCAGCTGCCACCTATATTATATTTTAAATTTATTTCTTTGGGTACAGATTGTTCCTGTTTAGTGGAACATAAGCTCCTTGAGGGCAGGGACTATATCATTCTTCTTTGTATCTCTGGTGCCAAATTGAGCAAATAATTAATTTATTCCTATATTCAATTCCATGTTCAAAGAGATCTCATTAACATAGGGGTTCTTCAAAATACATTTAAATAGGCATATGATTAAAATATTTTACATAACAGATAGCTACTGGGAAAAGTCTTGATATTTCCTGTTTAATTATCTGCAACTTTTCAATTCCTGCAGATGAAAAGAAAGGCATTCAAAGTTATCATATGACCATGAAAATGCATACATTTGAAAATTACATAAAGTATAATTATATGCTTTTTTTGTAAGCTAACAATGGGATAATAAGACATGCTTTATCTCAAAAGCTAATACTTGTTAAGTAGGAAATTCTACTAAAGAACGATGAAAGAAGCTCTTTGAAGAGAGACCCTGCATACTTCTTTGAATGGGGCTTGGTTGGTTTCTAGGTCTTGTTTGTTCAGGCAGGATTTTATGTAGGTAATTGGAGCGATTTACCTGATAGGAATCATGAAGTCTTTGAATTGAAGGTTTTCCAGTACTGTTTTAATTAAGTGTTATTATCATTACTATTTATTAATAAGTTGTAGTGTAAATCTATCCTATGTTTTTTATATATTGAGCACATTTGGAAGTCTAACAAATAGATTAAATAAAAATAAATTAAATCAACTTTATGGTAGGTACTGTGAATTACTGTTCAAGGCAAAAGCTGTTAGTTACCATTTCCTGAACAAATTTTTTTTTTTAATCTTATTGCTCATAATGATAACAGGATTATTCAATGTTTTATAGGATTAAGTTTAGAAAAGTGTTGGGTACAGTTTATAAAGCTGCTATGCCAAAGCTTCTTTACTTTTAGTTCATTATTTTAGTAGTTTGTGCCAAACAATTTCAGATTTCCGGTGATATTTACAAAGAATGATGAGCCAATGGATTTTGAGCTAGGAAAGGTCCGTAGGGATTGTCTAAATAAACAACAACAACAACAACAACAACAACAACAACAACAACAACAACAA
>NW_025377922.1:0-5407 GCF_016433145.1 Gracilinanus agilis
ATATATATATATATATATATAGCCTTGGATGGGGAAAAGAAGAGAGAGATTGGGAAGGGGGAGAGATGAAGCACTCCTGGAACCTATGAGCAGAACTCCTGAGTCACTATGCGTTCTCCTTTGGGCAAAACCAGACTACAGAAGAGCTTCTTGGGGTGAGGAAGCATACTTTCTCCTAGCTTCCTATTTTTACTAGCTATCCATGGGACCAACGTATTAAACTCTGTTTTTCCTGCCATCTGAAGAACTAGATGGATGCTGAAGTTCCTTTTAGCTCTGAGAGTCTGTGAGTAAGTGCTACCAAAAATTTCAGTGCTTTTTAAGACAAAACACTGTCAATCTTGCTCAAAGTAAGGCTCTGCACATTATAAGCAACCCTGCAAAAAGCTGCATTATCGAGAGTCCTGACTGGGTTGGAGAATCTCAAAAATTGTTCTTTTTCTTTGTTTCTCATTAAAACTAATTCATATGTTGTACACAGAGATGGATACACTGTGGCACAATTGAACGTAATGGACTTCCCTACCAACAGCAATGCAAGGATCAAGGACAATCCTGAGGGACTTATGAGAAAGATGCTATCCACATTCAGAGAAAGAACTGTGGGAATAGAAACACAGAAGAAAAACAATTGCTTGACCACATGGGTCAATGGGGATATCATTGGGGATTTTGACTTTAAATGATCACTCTATTGCAAATATTAATAATATGGCAATAGGTTTTGATAAATGGTACATGTAAAAGCCAGTGGAATTGCTTGTTGGCTCTGGGAGTGGGGAGGGAAGAGAGGAGGGAAAGAACATGACTCATGTAACCATGGAAAAAGATTCTAAATTAATCAATTAAATGTACTTTTAAAATTAAAAAAATAAAAATAAATCTAGTTCATAAATTTCATTGAATTGTCTAAGGTGTAGAACTGAGAATCTTCAGAGTATCATAGCTGATACTGACTCAAAATTACATTAGATCTGGCTGTAGTATTGAAAATCTGTTGTGTTATGTCCTCATACATGGATTTACACTTGGGACTTTCAACCTGTGGGTTAGAGCAACATGGAGAGCCAAGAGGACATTTCTGAAAGGCACTGGATCCAGGTTTGAATCCTGGGTCAGCCTCTAGTCCAGAGACTGACTATATAAACCTGGGTAAATAATTTAACCTTTCTGAGTCTCATTTTCTTGGACATATAATAGGGGAATAAGCTTATGATTTTATTAGTATAGAATCTCCCCCTGAAAGAAACTATCTACCAACATGTCAGTAAGTAACTTCCCTGAAAATGACAGTCTTAGGGCTGTCTAAAGCATAGGCATATAAAGAGTAGCCCACAATGCTCCCAACTGTGACTTGGAATCAGAATAAAATATAATTGGGAAATATTTAACAAAATAAACAAAAATACAATAAAAGATAAATCAATGTTAATTTATGGTTTTCTATGTATGATATGGTAACTGGCCATATTTCTATTTGAGTTCGATACCACTGGCCAAATCAGAGAGGGGTTAAGTGACTTGCCCAGGGTCACACATCTGGTATATGTCAGAAGCAGGACTTAGACTCAGGTTTTCCTGACTTCAAAGACTACTTTCTGTCCATTATGCCACCTTGCCATAAAACGATGAAAATATTTAACTTGTCTTCTTGACAGATTGAAAAGAGATACTTGACTTATATTATGCAGCTAAAAGGGCAGGGATTTGAACCTTAGTCCTCAGACTCCAAATCTACTTTTCCTTTCCTTACACCATGCAAGAAGCAGCGGGATCTGGGCCCAGGTCTTGGATCTGTCACTTACTAGCTGTTTGGCCAAAGATAAGTCACTTAATTTCTCTGTGTCTCAGGATCCTCATCTGTAAAATGGGGGTGATAATACTTCTGTTACCTATCTGGCAGTGTTGTCTATGAGAAAAATAAAATGCTTTAAAAAGTAATATATGAGTATAATGACTCTGAAAGTACTTTTTAAAAAATGTTAAGCTTGATAAAAGCATGAAAGTGTAATTTTATTTTCCTTCTCATCTCAGAATTTTAGGAAGCTTTTGTGTGGATGCGATCATTGGTCCTTTGCTGTGAACTATCAAACAACTCCAATGGACCCTTTTTAAAGGAAATGAAGAAACTTGCAAAATTTTTTTCCTACCCCTTGCAATTTACATGTATGTTAGCTCCCATTCAGGGAAAAAATACTTAGAAAGGGGGTCAATTAAGGGTCATGCTTGTGCCCCAAACCTATTTCTCCCAAGATCTAGTATCAGAAATAAGAGAAAGGAATTTTAAAAAATGTATAGCTTTTTTTTTTGCATTACCCATCTTTTCCACTATTTCCTCCCTCTCCTTCCCAGGGAAGGATGCTTATAATTCCTCATAACTAGCAATAAAAAAAGAGAAAAAGTAAAAAATTCAGCAAAATCAGCCATCATATCCATGTCCACAATTATATGCAGTTTTTATCACTGGTAGTCTCTCACCTCTGGAAAGAAGGGAGAGAGGTATATGAAAAATGGGAATTTCCAGCATTGGCAATCAACTAGAAACTATCTTTGGGAAATTTTGTTTATATATATAATATTATGTGTAATATTATATAATATCTATGTAATTATACATGTAATAAATATATACGAGAAATGAAATGAGAAATGTATATCATAAATTTTATTCATATATATGAGAAATGAAGTCTATTATATGTAAACACTGCTTTCTATAGACTTTGTTTTCATTAGGGGCTGGTATATGAAGGCCAAAATGAAAATCACTGACCTCACAATCTGTCAAGGGAAATAGAATGTACACATATAAATACATGCAAAATATATACAAGATAAAGACAAGGAAATTAAGAGGAGCACTAGAAATTGTAGGGGATGAAGGAAAAGCTTTCTGTAGAAGGTGTGTTTGAGCTGAATCTTGAGGGATATGACGGATCCTAGAGGTGGAGCTGACTTGGGGAACACCCTGTTCAAGGTTTTGAAGATGGGAGGTTAGGTGTGGTATATGTAAAGAAAGTGCTGAGGTCACTTTGTTCGGATCATAGAGTATGTGAAGGAAGCTAATATATAAAATTGAAAAGGCAGGTTAGATCCAGGTTGTGAAGGACTTTAAATATAAAACAAAGAATTTTATATTGATCCTAGAAAGAAAAGAGAGTCACTGGAACTTCTTTATTAAAAAAATATCCATAGTAATGGAGTTATGAGCAATAATTAGGGCTCCCACCAGTTCCTTACGATGAAAAGTTGGAAAGAGAAATCTAGCAATCAGAAAAGGATGTGAGGCTATATTCAAATAGTCAGTGTTTTTGATTCATGTTAGAAGTATTTACCAGTCTTTTCTCTGTGTCATTCATTTCTTCATCCTTCTTGGAATTAACTGGCATCAATTTGTCCTACATGCTAAGAGATTGCTTAAGAAAGGATAGGCGCAGAGAGGATCTTGATTCAGAATTTATCCTTGACAGCTGCTGTTTCTATGATCTTGAACAAATTAACCTTCCTGGGCATCTGTTTCCTCATTTGTAAAAATGAACATTGGACTAAATGACCTCTAAGGTCTTTCCCAGATCTAATGTACAATCATCATCCACAAACATTGGGATATATTAAAGAGTTTCCTGTTTAATATTTATTTTTAATATTTAATTTAATATTCTCATCCATTGGCAAGAGAAAAGGGCCTTAATGTAAAACTTGGTGATGGCATAAATTCTTTCTGGCAATGGACTTTAAATTGACATCTATGTTTCTCAAGTATAGGTTACAGATTGTGATGGCCTGATGTACTTTTTTGTTTTGATATTAAAAAGGAAAACATAGTTTGTTAAAAATAATTTGTTCATAGTTTTAAAATACTAACAGTTCTGATGATAATAGCCTAAACTCATAGAATGAGATAGTGAATTAACTACAAGTAGATAGCACATTGGACAGAGTGCCAGGTCTAGAGCTGGGAAAACCTAAGTTCAAATGCAGCCTCAAATACTTACTACATGTGTGATTCTGGGAAAGTCACTTAATTCTGCTTCCATTTCCTCATCCATAAAATGAACTGGAGAAGGAAATGGCAAATTTCTCTAATATCTTTACCAAGAAAATCCCTAATAGGGTCATGAAGAGTCTAACAGGTATGAAATGATTGAACAACAACATATGGAAGAGACATCCTAAAGTCAGGACTATTAAGTTTAACATACTTATAAGAATAATTATAGTGTTTAAGGATAGTTAGCCAATATGAAAAATCAATTCTAAGTCAAAGAAAAGTAATTTCCAATTTTTTTCCAAGAATATATTAACCTAGGTTTCCAGGATAAATCAAGTTATCCACAAAAGACTTCTTGATGTGAAAAAAAAAAAGTCTTCTAATGGCAATTTGTAGAGCTGCTAGTGACATGAATAAAGTATTAGTTTTCATTGTAATTTCATTGTTTAAGTGCCCAAGAAACTTATAATCTTGTGGTGGTCTTTGGAATGTCTTCTTTATTTTATTTCTTTATTTATTCTTATGTCTTTAGACTAGCAATAGCATATGACATGGCCTTTTCTATTTCCACTTTTTAAAAATATGAGAGGAGCTATCTATTCAATAGAAATTATGCAAACATTAAATAGCTCTATACAGAATGAGAGATGAAGCTCAAAAATCCTTTGTTCTTTGTATAATGCATTTTCATTTCAAAAGACCTTAATAATTGTTTAAAATCTAATTTAGTTAACTTCTAAGAAAGTGAATTGCTTATTCTGAATTTGATTTTGATGAAGGAATCAATTATTTAAGGAGTATATATGTATATATTTATAGTAATATTAGTATAGTGCTATGAGAATTCTTACCCTCAAGGAGCTTACAGTTTTGCTAATGTTTAGCTATATCATATAAAATAAATAGAAAATAATTTGGAGGAAGTGGGAGAAGGAGGAGAGATGAAGAACATGAGAACTAGTAGCCCCACCTTAGGAAACTCAAGAGGAATGGGAGAAAAGCTGAAGTAATTTAAACAATTAGATGCCAGCAAATCATTTCAGGAATGTGCTAATTACCTATCCAAGAAAGCTGAGAGAGCTAATATAAAATGCCCAGAGAAGCAATGAAACTTGCAATAAATAAATTAGCCCTGAGAAGTCACCAGAGACTTGAGGGGCAGTGCCCCTAGAAAGTCACAGAGATTGCATCTACAACAAAGGAAATTGACCTTGAAAAATCAGTTTGCCATATTGATTTGCTGGGAGAGTGAGCTGAGATAATACCAACAAGAATGACAAAGGAGTGAACACTGCATTCCCAAGTATGGAGGTATTCCAGCAAGAGAAATTTTGGAATGACCTGCATAGAGAGGTTCTTTCTATGACATGCAGGTTGGTCAGATTAGATGGTGAATAATAATAATTGCTTATATAT
>NW_025377923.1:0-2790 GCF_016433145.1 Gracilinanus agilis
AGAAAGAAAGAAAGAAAGAGGAAGAAAGAAAGAAAGAAAGAAAGAAAAGTTGTCCCTGTCCTCAAAGCCCTACCTGCTAGAAGAAATTATGTTTACACTATGATAATATATAATAGGTATTCATAATATATCTATAAAGTCAATACAGAAATTATTTGTTAATTTTGGGAGAGGAGAGTACTATCACCTAGGGCAGTGATGGGCAAAATTTTTAAAGAGAGGGCCAAGGAAAGGAACTGTTCAGCTGTCAGTCTGTTTCTAAGGCAACTCTTTCGAAGTTTCATTGTATTGTATCCTACTCATTGTATTCATCAGATTAGGAATAATGTTGTATGGCGGGTTAGAACATTTCAGGGGGTCTGCATCTGGCCCCAGGCTGTAGTTTGCCCATCACTGACCTACAGGGTCAAGAAAATTTGTATAGGTGAGTCAGAATGATTTAAAGGGAGTTAGGCACCCCCCCACCCAATAAAGATGCTTCTGCCATCAGCTTCTAAAGGGTCCTTGGAGATCACTGCTCTTTCCTGGGGGCTGGAGGAGCCCAGAGCTAGAGGACTGCCTCATTGGCCTGCAGCCACAGCCAGATCTGCTGTATCAGTTGGGGAGGGGAGGCATTGAGGGACCATGCTCATTGACTGAACCTGCAGAGCTGCCTCCACAACTGTCTGTCTCCCTGACACAGATACCATATCCCCAGATACGTCTGTCCCCACACAGAGGAACTCCCCAGCCTAGGTGATATAAGCCTTAGGCACGAGATCGCAAACTTCTCTATTCTGTGATTCTTCCTCACCAAGCCACCACCAGAACCGTTCTCCATCTCAACCATCCCTGCATTTGCGGTGCTCTGGGGACGTGCATTGCTACACGATTCTGTACCCCTGTCTTCCTGGACAATCGACATTCCCCCCCCCCCCCCCCCGCTGCCATGCCCTTTATCTCTGCACCATCCAAAAAGTCAAATCGGGTGATAGAGTAGAAAGTTTTGGATCTGGAGATAAAGAAACTAGTTTGGATCCTAGATCTTCTACTTAGTAGTTATACAGAATTGCCATAGAGAAAAGAGTGCTGAACCTGGAGTCAGCAAGGCAGGTTTATATCCCTCCTATGAGACGGAACTAGCCAGGGCAAGTCCTCTCTGAGTAGGAGCAGATCTTCCTCATCTGTAAAACAAGTGGTTTGGACCCAATTGCTTCTCGGGTCCCTCTCAGCCTCCTTCACTTCATTTGTAAAATCAATCCAGTTGGATTAAAAAAAAGGGTAGTGGTGGAGGGATTTAGGACTTTCAGAAGGTAAAAGTGATGAGGGAAAACATTCTGGGAATAGCGTTCATTCTGGGCAAAAGCATGTGGGAGAAGATGGCATGATATAAAAGAAAACAGCTAGTTCTGCTAGTCCATCTGTTACATGACCTGAAGTAAGGTGAAATCTTTCTGGAAAGATGGATTGGAGGCAGTAGACAAAGTCTTTTCAAGTGCTGAACAAACAAAAAAGTCTTAGTTCTTGTTTGTTTGTTTTATCCTAGGGGCATTAAAGAGCCAGGGAAACTTCCTGTGGAGGAAGAATGGCAAAGGAGACAAATAGGAAATGGGTACTTCACTTAGTTGCCTAACCTAATATAGTTAGGGTAAAAAATGATGAAATATTAATCAGGGTGATGATTGTGTGAATGGAGTGAAGAAAACCTATGTGAGATGCTAGAAAGGCAGATTTCTTAAGACTTTGGCAATTGATTTGCTATTGGGAGTGCAGAGAAGGAAGCAGTGTTGCCATTATGCCTGGAGACTGGGGCTCTGCTCACACATTTAGTTAAAATAATAAGTATGGCCACTCTCTTTGAGCTAAATGATCCCCTATTTAATTTGCCCAGGCAATTTAAAAAATTCCCCCATATGAAGAGACAATTAAGTTCTAGAACATTTATTTAATGTTATCTGTTTTTTTTTTAAGATGGTTTTAGCCAAAAAAGCTCATAGTGGAAGTCTGAATTTGATCTCTGATACTTAAATATCCTTTCAGTTGGGGTAGTGGTTCAATCATGTGGCCCTATTTAATCTTTAATCATTAGAATTTTTATAATAGAAGTAACAATGCAAGAGAATCCAAACAGGGTTATCTTCAATATGATAAATAGAATAGGAAAATGTGTATGCATAATGGATCAGGAAGTGGAGAAGGGAAAGCTGGGAAATGGAACCTTAAGATATGAGTGGGCTTTGGACATGAGATTAGCACACTAGTATGCCAAAGATTAGGCAGCTCTGCAATCTATTCATTTTTTAGTTCCTTATCTTATGTTAAAGCAGTAGATTTTCTCATTTAAAGACCTTTGGGGATGGATGAGCCATATTGCATTTGTGGATGCAACTAGGTCCTACCATAACTCTTGACAGAAATATAGATATTATAGGGAGTGGGGAATTTAGAGAGAAAAACAATGCATCTCTTTTGGACATGCTGAATATGAGATACCCAGGAGATATCCAAGTAGAGACTTCTAGCAAGCAGATGGTAACATGAGAATAGAATTCTGGAGACTGCTTATGGCTGAATACGTAGGTTTGTAAGTCAAGTCAGACAATCATTAACCCAAGGGAGTTGATAAAATCACCAAGAGAAAGAAATAGAAGAGATCCTAGGATACAGTTCTGTGGTACACCTGTGTAAAGAGGAAAGTCCATGGATTATAATCTAGCAAAGAAGCGAGAGGAGAGGCCAGACAGGTAGAAAGCAGATATTTGGTAGGCATGTATCCCTGAACAAGTCCCTTAACCTTCAGGAACCCATTTC
>NW_025377924.1:0-2194 GCF_016433145.1 Gracilinanus agilis
GGTACTCAGCAGCTCCTCCCACCTATGGTGACACCCCAGGTTTGGTACCTTCCTGGCTTCCACCAAAAAAAAAAAAAAAATAAGTGCAGCAGGTCAGATAGCTGGGGGACTGTTTGTTCCTTTTAGCTCAGAGTTATTATTCCTTCTCTGATGTCTAGGCCTACTCTCTTTGCTGTTTCATAGACATTCAATAGTGATGACAGTCAGTGCAGTGATTAAAGCATATTGAGGCCACTATTCACCAACCTGACCATAACCTTAGAGGGCTGCTATCTTCCCGGAGCTTTATCCTCCCAGACTGGAAGAGTACTCCTTGTTTCAAGAAGGCAGCTAGGTGCTGTAGGGGATAGATAGAGCATGGGACCCAGAGTCAGGAATACGTACCTTCCTGAGTTTAAATTTGTCCTCAGACACTTACTAGTTGTATGACCCTGGGTAAGTCACTTAACTTTAATTGCCTCAGTTCTTTCATCTGTTAAATGAGTTGGAGAAGGAAAAGAAAATTCCAAATGAGGTCACAAAACTGGACACAACTGAAATGACTGAACAAAACCTTATTTTTGGATATTTGTGTAGTTGCTTATGATATCGCCAGAAGGAATCTAAAATGCATTGCTAATAATACTAGGTTTTGGGGGGCAGCTAGGTGGCTCAGTAGATAGAGAGCCAGGTCTAGAGATGGGAGGTTTTGGATTCAAATCTGGTCTTAGAGACTTCCTAGCTGTGTGATCCTGGGCAAGTCACTTAACCCCTATTGCCTAGCTCTTACTGCTCTTCTGTTTGGAACCAATACACAGTATTGATTTTAAGATGAAAAGTAAGGGTTTTAATCATCATCATCATCATAAATAATAAGTTTTTGACATGAAACTGAAGACCTTAAGACCAGAGTTCTGAACCTGGGGACCTTGGATCCCCAAAGGATATGTAGCTAGATTTCTGGGGGAGGAGAGCAGTGGATACAGGAAAAAAAATTATATATTTTAATATACTTTCAATTTTTTAATATATTCCCTTGTGATCCCATATATTTTACTTTGTGCATGACTTTAAGAAGGGGGTCCACAGGCTCATCAGATAGCCAAATAAATCTATGACACAAAAAAGGTTAAGAATCCTGTCCTTAAGAACACTGATGATATTTTCCTCACTGCCACTAATTGAAGGCAAAGTCCTTCAATCTATGAAATGGGAGCAAAGAGCAGTGGACTGGGAGCCAAAAGACTTGGGTTTGGACCCTGACTTGGTCACTCACTAGTTGAGTAACCTTAGGAAAGTTCCAGGGTTTCTTCCTGTGTGTGGGGGGGGGGAGGGGGACGGAGACAGAGACAGAGACAGAGAATAAGAGAGAACAAGAGAACTTTCTCTTCCCGAATCCAATGAACCTCTGAAGAAGAAACCTATTTTCCTAAAAGGGAAAGCAAAACCCTCCTCTCCTTGCCCACTCTGACAGCCTTGTTGTGGCTCCTAAAAACTCCTTGAGGGCATATGTGTTTCTGAACATGGGTTTGCATGTGTGTGCACATGTGTGTAACATGCATATTATATTATACTTTGTATATGACCGCTCTCAGTGTTGTATGGTGTCTAACTTTCCTCCTAGACTGAGAACTTCTTGCAGGCAGATATCAGGTCTTAACTAGACTACACATTTCCCTCAGCAGGGAGCACAGGGTTCTGTCCACAGTAAGGGCTTAATTGATGTTTGTGATTATTGTAGTGCGTCTGTGTGATCAATGCAATTTCAGTTCAACACTGATTAAATGACTACTTGATGTAGAAGCAGCTAGGTGATGCAATGGATAGAGCACTGGGCCTGATGTCAAGGAGGCCTGAGTTCCAATTCACCTTCAAACAGTTGGTGGCTGAGTGACCCTGAGCAAGTCACTTAACCTTTATCTGCTTCCATTTCCTCAACTCTAAAAAAAGAAAAACAATAAATAGCACCTACTTGCCAGTGTTGTTAGAAGGATGAAATGAGTAAGATTTGTAAAGCACGTAGCACAGTGTCTGGAACACAGGCATTTGATAAATACTTGTTTCCTTCCCTCCTTCCTTCCTCTTTTGCTACCTTCCTTCCTTTCTATCCCTCCTTCCCTTCCTTCCTTCTTTCTTCCCTCCCTTCCTTTTTCCCTCTCTCCTTCCTTCCTTCTTCCCTCCTTCCTTTCTTTTCTTCCTCCCTCCCTCTCTCCCT
>NW_025377925.1:0-3280 GCF_016433145.1 Gracilinanus agilis
TGTCCCTCGTATCGTCCAGCCTTTGCTCGAATACCTTCTGGGAGGGCACCCAGTGCACTCTGGGGCAGCTTTCATCATTAGGAATTTCCCCCTCGCATCGTGCCAAAATGTGCCGCTGTCATTCCCACCCATCGGTCCTGGTTTCTGGAGTCAAGTAGAACAAGAATATTCCCTCTTCCCTGAAATGCCCTGCAGATGCTGGAAGACGGCTTCGATTCCCCTACCAGATGCAACATATCTCAGAGCTCGCCATCTTGACAGGATGCCTCTACTCTGACTGGTCCCTGCTTAGTGTGGTGCAAGTTCTCAAGGTCCCTTAAGAGGTGGCTCGCCAAAGAGAAACACCGTCTAAGTGAGGCTGAGTCAGCCCTGAATGGGCTCATCATTTCCCTCATCCTGGATGCTATCCCTCTCCTAAACTGACCCTAGGGAAGGAGCACTTGGCTTTTTAAGCTAAGGTGTCACCCTGTCCAGTCCCCCCTGGGTTTAAAGTCATTAAATGGTCCCAGATCTTTTTCCAAGGAGCTTCCAGCCATGTTTTCTTCCTCCATCTTGTCATTTCACATTTGATTTTGTGGACCCCAAATGTAGGACTTTCTAAATATTTATCTCTGTTAAATTTCATCACCTTCATTAAGGAGCAGCATCCTAGCCTATTAAGATGTCTTTGGGTACCATTGTATAAAGTATTTGCTGAGCCTTCCTGCTTTGAGTCATCTTCAATTTGGATAAAGACATCATCAATACCTTTCTCCAAGCCATTGGAAAGATGGCTGAACCACATGAGGCTAAGGACAGACTCTCGGGCTTAAGATGAGGCTAAGGACAAAAATCTCGTTAGAGATTTTCCAGATGGTGGCTGACCACAACGAGAGCTACCATGTCTGTAGGACTTTGAAGTTTACAGAGAGCTTTCCAAATACCATCTCGTTTGACTCTCATGACAACTCTGGGAGACAGATGCTATTATTATTCCCATTTTACAGAGGAGAAAATTGAGACTAGAAATGATGGGTAGGACAAAACCTGGTACATTCAGAAAATTAAATGAATTATTTCACTTGATCTTCATGTCCATCATGGAAGGTAAGGGGCGGGCATTCTTGTTTTACAGCTGAGGAAACTGAGGCAAACAGAAATTAAGTGACTTGCCTAGAGTCATACCTCTAATATCTAATAAGTGTCCAAGCTGCCTACTACCCTTTGGGTTTAGCCTTTCCTTAAGCTTTGAATTTGCCTAACAGCTCAGATCCACATCTTTCCAGATGTACAGTCCATCACTGGCGCTTCCAAGTTGGGCTAGGACCTGCCAAAGCTCCTGTCACTGTAGAGATTAAAATTAATATACAAAAGCTAAGTATTATATTTTATAGAATATTATTAATAATAAAACTAACATAAAAAACTAGAGTGAAAAGGTGCTGAACTAACTTTAATCACGCTCATGAAGAAGAGTGCGAGGGGGAGGAGCTATAGAACTTATAAAACAATAACGTGATCACGCAAACATGGAGGCACGGGAGAGATTAAAGGCAATTTTGGGAAATACTAAGGGACTTCTGGGGGATGAAGTCCAAGCGTTCAAAACCTCCATTTATACGTCGCCCTGGCAGGGCATTGAGCGCCCAGGGTCATCGCACCTTGGCGAGGCACTGGAAGGGATGGTCTTAGAGACGATGGAGCAATATTGGGAAAATGCAAAGAGAACACCAACACCCACACACACACGAATCCGTTCGGCAGCTACTAGACTGTGTCTGTGGATTTTATGAGGCTCGGAGGCTGCCAACAATTTTACTATGGGAAATTAAGAATGCTGTCACCAATTGAAACTGAAGTAGGACTGGGAGTCATTTAAGGAGGGAAAGTCTAATTAAATCAAATGGGAGTTTGGCTCGGGATGGAAGCGAGCCGGGCATCCCGGGCCCTCGTGACCAGCGCTGTGGGCCTCCGTGGCTGCAGTTTAATTTGCTGGATGTACCAGATTTCGACCTCGCCAGAAGCCTCCCCTAGGACCAAAGGACCCGCCTGAAAAAAGACAAGTAAATAAAATGACCCAAACCCTCCATCTCCGGGGACGTTCCGGGGCCTGAGATCATGCTGCTGCAGCTGGCAATCTGTCTCCTGGTTTCCATAATATAATTAGGAGACACATGCGAGCTTTTCATCGGCTGAAACACCTCTCCACTCAACGGGGGAAGCCGCAGAGAAGACAACCATTTTGTGGCTTGCGATACTAACAGGAAGATCTTCTCTTTTACCCAGGTGAAGAATAGACAGACACTTAGAGATGGCGACCACGGAGACTTGGCTAGTCTTTCGGCATTCTGCTAAATGTACTCATGTGACCTGCCATGATTAGGATGGAGCCTATTGAGCCAAGCGATGGGACCCAGGGCGGACCTTGTGGCTTCCATCCCTCCCCCTTTAAAGGATGGGGAAAGAGGGAAATATATCCAAAGGCCACTAGTTGGCCCTGGTGGAGAGAGCACTGGACCTGCAGTCAGGAGGTCCTGAATTCAAATCCAGACTCAGACATTTACCAGCTGTGTGTCTCTGGGCAAAATGCTTGATCTCCAACAGCCTCATTTCCCTCTTCTGTAAAAAGAGGATAATAATAGCACCCTCCTCCCAGGGTTGTTGTGAAATATTGATAAAGTGTTTTGCAAACCCTAAACATACTACATAAATGTTAATTTATTATTATTACAGCTTTTCCCTGTCCTAAACTCAGACATCTTAAAAGCATTTACTAAATCATCCCCTAGGAAGGAAAGGGCTGGGTAGATCAAATGCCATTTGGTAGCTGGAGCTTTAGAAGGGAAGCCTGAGTGATTTCCCCATTTGCCAGGACTTGGCCCCACACTGCACACAAGGAGGGTTGGACAATGCCTGAGGCACTATGGTCTGAGGCCTCCCTCTTTGCATTTTTACATCATTTCCATTTCCCAGCTTTTCCTCCATCTTTCCATTGTTCACCTACACTCTCTCCAGTTTTTGCTCCCCTGTTCTGAAGTGTGGGAACAAAACCTAAGAGTTGGAAGGGACATCAGGAGGATCCAGCCCAATCTCTGCCTGAGCAGGAAGGTCTTCTACATTAGCCTTGGTCATTCCCTGCTAGTGGCCATTCAGTGCTGATGAAAGACCTCTAGGAACTGAAACCTCAGGTGTGTTTTATCTGCCCTAAGGGGTCCTGGCTTTTGGAGAGCAGAGGTTGTCTGACTTGTTCTTTGTATTCCTAGCATTTAGCATGGTATATTCCACATAGTAAATGCTCCTT
>NW_025377926.1:0-1329 GCF_016433145.1 Gracilinanus agilis
AGAGGAGAGGAGAGGAGAGGAGAGGAGAGGAGAGGAGAGACAGAGAGTGACTGGGGATCACTAATAATTTGGGGAATTAAGGGAAGTCTCTTGAAGTAGATGGTATTTAAGCTCTCTGGGGAGTTAGGAGTTTGAAAGAGGCAGAGGTGGAGAGGGAAAGCATTCCAGGCATGGGAAACAGCCTCTTCAGAGTCACAGAGGCAGAAGATGAAATCTTGTGTATAAGGGAACGTCAAGTTGGCCAGCCTAGCTAGAGACTAGTGTAATAGAAGAATATTATGAAATCAGCTTAAAGAAATAGATTGGACCCAGATTGTGAAAGCTTTTAAATTAAAAGAGTGGAGGGGAGTGGGGATGGAGGAGGAAAGGAAGGAAAGAGAAAAGGGGAGAGAAAGGTTGAAGAAGAGTGGGAGAGAGGGAGGGAAAGGAATTATACTTCCTAGAAGCAATAGGGAGCCACTGAATCTCCTTGAACAGGGGAGTGATATGGTGCTTTAAAATAATCAATTTGGTAACTACATGAAAGATTAATTAGAGAGGGGGAGAGACTGCTTGTCTTATAGAAGGCATTCTTATTCAGATGCACTTTGGACTAAATGGTTCTTGGAGGTCCCTTGAATCTCTGGGATTCTAGAAAATTTATGAAAGCCCCTGATAGATATGGGCTGGGTAGCTTAGAGCACTTAACCTTAGCTTGACCTATTGGTGCCAGACTATGATGACTCTATCCAAAATGTACAATTCCATATTTCTAGACCACTAGAAAGAATTTCTAGAGGCTGAAAATCTTCACATTCCCCCTCACCTCACACCTCAAAACAAACCCTGACTACTCTAGCCCACACTGTTTTCTGTCTTTTCAGAATTTCTCACTAACAAATTGTTTGTACTACACAATTTAGCACCTAATTTTATACTGTTTTGTGCTGTTTGTGAATTGTTTCTTACATATGAGGACTGAGTTCTGTAAGCAGAGAAACCATATGTTTTCCTTTTCCTACATTATCCATCCTACTTAGTGCTGAGCTCCAAATGTAGGCACTGAGGATTTAAGAAAATAAAAGGGGCAAGTTAGTTCACAAACCACAGGGCAGGTACTGATCTGCTTCTGGACATCTCCTCTAGAATAGCTGAGGTCTAAAGAGAGGGGGCCACAGAGCACCTCATAAAAATTTAGCTCATTCATTTGTTCTTCTATCAGCAAAGCTGGATTTGCACACAGTCTAGTGGGGAAAGTTTAATACTGGAGACTTAGAGTCCTTTGTTCTCAATTCAGCTCTGCTGGCTGGGTGACCTTGACTGAGTCACTACCCCTCTAGGTCTTAGTTT
>NW_025377927.1:0-3463 GCF_016433145.1 Gracilinanus agilis
CTGTCCTCACAAAGAATATAAATTCTTGAAGGGGAGATTGTTTCATTTTTGCCGTAGTCTCTCTGGTGCCTAGAACAGTGACTAGCACACTTAAACAAGAAAGACCAGACAGGCATCAGTTGTTTTGGCAGGTAGATTCCCAAGTATTTTAGATTGTCTGAAGTTTTTTTTTTTAAATGGAATTTCTCATTCTATCTCTTCCTGCTGGACTTTCTTGGTAATATATAGAAATGCTGATGACTTATGGGGGTTTATTTTATATCCTGCAACTTTGCTGAAGTTGTTCATTATTTTAACCAGTTTTTTAGTTGATTCTTTAGTATTCTTTAAGTATACCATTATATTATCTTCAAAGAGGGATGCTTTTGTTTTCTCATTGCCTTTTCTAACTGTAGGCATCCATTGTTATAAATTTTTGAGGTATTATTAATTTGCCACTTCTAAAGCAGCTGGGTGGTACGGTAGATAATGTTGGATCTAGAGTTGGAAGACACAGGTTCAGTTCCAACATCATGCACTTACTTAACTATATGACCCCAGCAATTCACTTAATCTCTGCCTCAGTTTCCTCATCTGTAAAATGAGGATAATAATAGTATTTACCTACTAAGGTTGTTGTGAGAATAAAATGAGAGAAAATATTTGTAAAGCACTTTTTAAAACCTAAAGCTCCATATAAATGCTAGCTATTATAATAATATTATTATTAATTATTTTTTGTTGCACTTGATTGATTGGTGAAACTCTCAGAGCCCTAAGAATCTCTCTAAAAGAATAGATTGGAGACAAGTTTCCAGTCTTCTTGAGGGGAGGGAATTCACCAGGATTTTTCCATACTGAAGAAACCATAAGCCCATTCCAAATTTCTCTCTCTTTATTTCTCTCTCTCTCTCTTTCTCTCTGTCTCTCTCTTTCCCCATTTCTCTCTTTTTGCCTCTATTTCTGTCTCTTTCTCTCTGTCTCTGTTTCTCTGCCTTTCCCTATCTCTCTTTCTCTCTGTCTCTCTTCCCTTCTCTTTTTTCCTGTTTTCTTTATTTTCATCTCTGTCTCTGTCTGTCTTTCCCTGTTTTTCTCCTTTTGTCTCTATTCCCCCCCCTCTCTCTCTCTCTTTGTCTCTGCCTGTGTGTTTCTCTCTGTTTCTGTCTTTTTCTCCCTGTCTCTGTCTCTCTGATTCTGTCTGTCTATAGTAGCATGGGTGCTATACAATAAGTAAATTTGGAAAGAAGCTGAGCTTGGAATTCTGAACTTAGTCATGGGACCTGAGTGTGGATCCTTACTCTGCCACTTATCCCTTCTGTGTGACTTTAGAAAGTTGCTTAATTTCTCTAAGTCTCTGTTTCCTTAACTGTAAAATGGGTGTTGGTAGAATATGTGTGTATGTCCCTAGGTCTTTTCTTGATGGAACTCTTTCATCCAATTATGTTGTGGTCATAATTTGCAATAAAAAACCAAACAAACAAATAAGAAATGAGCTGAGCTGTGAAGCTTAGACAGGGGTAGTGACTTGCCTAAGTCAGCAGTAGAACAAAGCCTAGACCTGGGTTTCCTGACTCTCACTTCTAGGGCAGAGTCTGAATCCAGGCCTCCTGATTCCCAGTCCAGTCTCTTTTTTCCTACAGAGTAAATGTTCATTGACCAAAGGTGGGTAGATCCCTTGATCTCTCAGCAGAGCCAGGAGGCTGGTGCCTGGGTCAGCTTATCCTCATTTAATTAAGGATTATGGGATCTTAGACTGAAAGCTGGAAGGGACTTTTGAGATCATCTAATTTAACCTCTTATTTTGCAGATGAAGAAACTGAGACCTATTATGATTTGCCTATAGGTAGAAAACGGTGAGACTTTGAACGTTGGTCCTCTGAGTCCAAATTCAACATTCTTTTCTCTACACCAACTCGCCATAGACCACAAGCCACCTAGAAAATCTTCTAGGACCAAATCCCTCAAGAAAATATTGAAGAACATTCCTGGAACCTGGAACCGTTCCTGGTTGTCTCAGAACCCATCAGGCAACGTCTCTGAGCTTCTAACATGCAGAGCATTTTGGTGCTGTCTCCACTGTGTTCTGGAGGAGGAGAAAGAAAGCATGTCCAGGGCTTTGGTGTATCTTCTTCTACCCCCCCTTCATTGGGGGCACCCAGAAAAAAACCTGTGACAAGAGGTCTGGAGTCTCCCCCTTGCCCCACCCTTCTCCTCCTTGCCTTGTAGAGTAAGTGCATAATTGTTGGAAAGCGTTTTTGACTGAATTTTCAATGAGCATTTTGACAAAATATAATATTGGAAACAATCTTTATCAAACATTCATGTGTCGTGTGAGAGATAAAAACAGGAATCCATAATTCATACCGCAGTGTGTATTACCAAGTGTGAATAAAAGGCTGAATTTAAATGAGGAGTCTCAACAATATTTCCTGCCAGGCATCTGTTTTAATCATCCACATTATTCACTAGGTTTTCCAGAACAGTAAATCTTAAATATATATTTGTGTTGGGGAGAGTGTGTATGAGTGCGTGTCTGTATACACACAGGGACACACATTCTTCTGCGCACACAGTTTAAGTAGGCACATATACATTTGGGCGAATGTATACCGACAAAAAGGAGGTTCTGAATATTGAAGAGAAGAGTGGCTTCCCAGGGATCCGGGCTTGCTCACTGATCTAATCCTTGGTGTCGAGTTCCATCCGGGTACACTACAAAGCCCGGGAGCTACCCACCTGCCCAAATGGGTCTCCTGGGAACAATGAGACATCATGAAATTGGACGTTTTCTTGGGAAGCTCAGAATCCCACTTCCATCCTGAAATGCGACTCAATCCAGCATCGCTGCTTTCCTGAGGCAAATGCAGTTGTGGGACTGTGGGGTGAAATCTTGAACATTCCAGGAGGTTCAACAAGTTTGTGTTGTATGCCTTCCGGGGCAGAGCTATGATGAGGGATTCTAGCACCTGGGATAAATTCAGTTGTGGGATGTACCATACAGGAAAGAGGAGGAAGAGAATGGCAGAGGATGTAGCGATGGGGAAAGTGGGTTATTGAAGAGGCAGAGATGGGATGGATCCCTCAGAGGGATGATTCTGGTCTTCAGAGAGAGCCATGAGAGGAATATGTGCCCCTTGGTTATCACCATCGTGGGATGAAGTCCCAATGACCCAGGATTAGTGGCAACTCTGTCCTGGGCAGTGAGAGCTTCAAAGTCCTTGGAGAAGATGTAGGCAACCATAGAGATATTTAGGATATTAGAGATCAGCACAAACAAGAAGGCAGAACTAAAGCATGAGTTTTTACCTTGGGCAAGGTAGAAAATTAGAGTCACCCATGTGTTATTTACTGTTTACCAAAGGCTTTGATCCTTCGCTGGAACTCATGATTAGACTTATAACAAAAGAAATACCTTTATGCCAAGGAAAGTCTGGTTTTCTAATGTTAGAAATATGTGATTTGCTCTTTAAAAAGTTAAGTTATT
>NW_025377928.1:0-6630 GCF_016433145.1 Gracilinanus agilis
GATGACATCAACTAGGAAATGGCTGAACAAGTTATGGCTTATGAATATATGAAATAATATTGTGCTGTAAGAAATGAGATAGTTTTAGAGAAACCTGGGAAGACCGATGTAGACTAAAGCAGAATGAACTGAGCAGAACCAAAGGAGCAATTTATAATATAATATAACAAGATCAATGTTAAAAAGGAACAACTTTCAAAAAGTAAAGAGCTCTGATCAACACAATAATCAATCATGATTCAAAGGACCAAAATTAGAGAATGCTACCCACCTCCCAACAGACAGAGAGATTTGACTAAAAATGCAGAATGAGACCCTCATTTCTGGACATGGCCAATACAAGAATTTGTTTTACTTGACTATTTTTATTTGCTATAAGAATTTTGTTTTTCCTTTCTTTTTTTCCTAAGGGAGAGTAGAGGCCAAAAGGGGGGAAATAAATAGATGGTAATAAAAAAATAAAATTCAATCTTAAAAACAATATAAGATGAGAGCCTGGTCTATTTTAAATAGTTAAGCATTTCTGGAACTGAAAAGCCAGCAAGCTCCCCTACACACTGACTGTCATTATTGTTGTTTTCATCCTTGTGTTTCCAGGGTAGGAAGTTTTCTCTCCAGAGAGTCAGGTAGTTCCTTCTTTAGAGCACTGGTTGCTGTGGGAAAAAATGAGTCAGACTGTTCCTGCCCAAAAGCAGGTAGCTCCCACCGACAACTTCCCATGCCCAACCAGTGGCACCTCCTGCCCCTCTCCATCACTGCTGCCTTCCAGTCTCCAATAAAAAGTATAGAGCCTGAAGAAAGAAAGATGACACAATTAGAGGGTAGCAAATGCCAGCTACCCTCTAGGCCCCTGCAGCTAGGAATTATAACACCTAAACTTCCTGAATAGCTCCTGGTCAGATTAAGAGAGCTGCTTTTCTTCTCTCCTCCTTCATTCCCTCTCTCCTTTCCTTCTTTTTTCATCTTTTTCTTTCTTCTCTCTTCTTTTCCCTTTCCTCTCTTTTTTCCTTCCAACACATTCTTTTCATTCCTTTTTTCTTCCTTTTCTTTTCTGTTTTTCCTTCAACATTTTCTTTTCCTTTCTTTATTTTCTTCTTTCTCTCTTTTTCCTTCTAATACATTCATTTCCTTCCTTTTTTCTTTCCTTTCCTTTCTTCTCTCTGTACTTTTCCCAAACCTCTCTATTTTCTTTCCTTTTCTTTATTGATTCCTGCAATTCTTAGCACTCTCCCAAAAAATCACGTGGGAGGCAGTTAGATGTTAGGATGGAGGGATCACTAAATCTGGAATCAGGAAGACCTGAGTTTTAATCCTGCTACAGATACTTACTAGCTATGTGACCATGAACAAATCTTTTGACTTCTCCAGCCTTGGTTCTATGAAATGAAGATAGTAATAGCTTCTACCTCTCAAGATTGCTTTGAGGATGTGAGATAGCATAAGTATAGTATATTGCAAACCTTAAAGACCTATAACAATGCCATCTATGGTTATTTTGTGTATACATATACAAGGCAAGATTCACTGGAGAGAGATAATGCTACAATAAAAATTAGAGCCCCTACCAAAAAAAGAAAATGATCAAGGAAAAACCACAAAAACCTCAACATTAGTTGAGAAACTCAATAAAAAATTTTTTTTTAATTTGGGACCAACTTTTGATTTCATTAGTATAAATAACTCTCACATGAGGAAATTCCCCATACCAATGCAGGTTAGCATCTTCTATGTAACATGCTCTTAAAGAATTTGCCTATGTCATCAAAAAGTTAAGTGACTTGCTCAGTCAGACAGCTAGAACATGTCAGCAGTAGGACTTGAACTCTAGTCTTCCAGGTTCCAATGCCACCTTTCCATCCACCCTGCCAGGCTGCCTTACCCCAAAGGAATGTAATACATGGCAAGTCATTTAACCCTATTTGACTCAGTTTCCCCATTTGCTGGATAAAAGCACTGAGTCTGTGCAAAGGAAAAAAACAAGGATGAAAATTAAAGCTCTTGACAACAATAACAATTCAAAAAAGTAAACAAGAGAACTGTTTAGAACAGATAGTGGGAAATCTCAGAACAATAGACTCTCTGAAAAAGAGATTTGAAGGTTCGGAACTCAAATACTGAGGACAACCATTGAGACAAAATCAAGATCAAAATTAGAAGAATGCTGAGAACTCAACAAGTCAGTATTCGACCTTATAAAAAGGACACAAAATAATTTGAGAATTATTGGTTTATCAAGGTGAAATTTTAAAAAACTAACTACAATACTTCAATAAACCATAAAAGAAAACTGACCAGAAGTATTAGAGACCAATAGAAAACATATGTATGCCAAGAGAATTCTAAGAATTCTGCAATGACTGGGGACTGACTAGACAAACTGTGAAATATTTGTGTAAAGAAATATTTGTGTAAACTAAAAAAGGAAAATGTATAGAATGATGAATGCAAATAATTCTGACACCATTGAAAGATTTGTAAATGCAAAGACAAGAGAGAGATGAACCTTAATAACTACACAAAATAACTACAAAAATATAAATAAAGCTAATCTTAAAGGTAAAAAAAAACACTCAGTTCAAATATAAATGGATGACATTGATTCCAAATCATAACTTTCCTTGCTAACAACCACAAAAGTGGAAAGTTACATGTTCTAGAAATTCCAACCAGTAAATTGAGTAGTTTTACATAACTTCTTAATGTTGTTTTTCTGTGTGTGTGTGTGTGTGTAAAGGATGTTGTTTATGGGGTATGACTAATGAGTGTAAGACAAAGTATATTTTTTTAAACTTCAGATACTATAACTGCTTTAAAAAAAACCCATATCCACATCCGTGACAAACCAACATACCCTTGTCTCAGTCATACAAAGATGATCAAATGATTTCTAATAGCCAAGCCTCAAACTAAATTAAGTCTCAAAGAGCAAACAACTATTGGTCTGCAGCTTTCAGCCAATATTTTTTTCAATAAAGAGAGGGCTTTTCTAGAAGAAAGCACTGTCCATGCAATTACAATTAAGCTACTATAGAAGCATGTTTAAAAACTTCCCTTTTATCCCAAATGAAAATATTATGAAATACTATTCTCTCTTTTCCCTTTTTGAGAAGTACCTAGAAGGATAAGAACAGAAAACCTTTCTTTGGACAATAAATTAAGGGTCATAATCAATCAACTTAACTCTTATCTAGATAAGATCATTACCTCCCCACCCTAGGGCAGTATTGGCCCCATGACCCATAGAAAAATTCAAAACAAGTCCTTTTTGTTTGAGTCATTTCTGACTTTGGGGCCTAATTTTGGTGTTCTCTTGGCAAAAATACTAGAATGGTTTGCCATTCTACCATTTTCTTCTCTAGATCATTTTGCAAATGAGGAAACTGAGGCAAACAAGGTTAAATGATTCACTCAGGATCACACAGCTAGGAAGCATCTGCAGCCAGATTTGAATTTAGGAAGATTAGTCTTCTTGACTGCAGGCCTGGCACTCTATACACTACACCACCTACTTGCCCCATTCAAAGGGAACAGGACAAATATACAAAAAACAGTTGTAAAAGATAATAGTAACCTTGTGTTTGTCAAAAGCAAAGATATAAGTTTTTGGAATAAGAATTCACTACTTGGTAAAAATTGTTGGGAAAACTGGAAAGAAGTCTGGTAGAAAGTAGATATAGACCAATATCTGATACCATTTACCAAGATAAGATCAAAAGAGATATGTGACCTAGGCATAAAAGGAGATGTCATAAGCAAATTAGAAGAGGGAACATATTACCTATCAGATTTATGGCTAAGAGAAGAATTTATAAATAAATAAGAAATGAAGGGCATGGTGAGATATAAAAAGGATAATTCAGAATACATTAAATTGAAAGTTCTTGTGCAAGTAAAACTAATGTAATCAAGATTAGAAGGAAAGCAATAATCTAGGAGGGGAATTTTATAGAGAGTTTGTTGGAGAGAGGTCTTATATCTAAAATTTGTAGAGAACTTTGTTAAACATGTAAGACCAACTGGTAAATGGTTGAAAGATATGAACAGACAGTTTTTGGATTAAGAAAATCAAAGCTAGATATAACTATATGAAAAAATGCTCTTAATCAATATTAATATCAATCTAATCAGAGAGATACAAATCAAAACTCTTAGATATCATTTCATACTGATCAGATTGGCTAAAATGATAAAAGGGCAAAATGGCAAATATTGGAGGGGATGTGGAAAAATGGAAGCACGAATATACCGTTAGTGGAACTATGAGCTGATTCAACCATTCTAGAGAGCAATCAGGAATTATGCTCAAAGAGTTATAAAACTGTGTATACCTTTTGACCCAGTGATACCACTACTAGATTTACTTTTTAAGGTGATCAAGGAAAAAGGAAAAGAACCTGTATGTTCTAAAACATTTATAGCAGTTCTCTTTGTAATGGCAAAGAACTGGACATTGAAGGAATGCCCATCAATTGGGGAATGGCTGAAAAAGTTGTGGCATATGCTTGTGATGGAATACTACTGTACTCTAAGAAATGACAAACAGGTTAACTTTGGGAAAAAAAAACAGGGAAAGACCTACATGAAATCATGAAAAGTGAAAAAGCAGAACCAAGAGAATATTATGTATAGCAAAAGAAATATGGTTTGATGACTTGCATATGGCCACCTCCAGAGAAAGAATGATAAATAAAAATAAGTAAGACAGTTGTACATATACATGTATTGCTTTGTCAAATGATGCTTTCTTTAATAGGGAAGGGAGTGGGAAGCAACTAACTGGGTATTTAAATGTAACAAACAAAATTTTTTTAATAAAGGAAAACCTTTTATTATTCAGGAAAGATGTTCAATATTCTTCTCTGAGTCCCCTTGAATCCTTGAGCAAAAAAATGGGAAAGAATGAGATGATAGCTATTGTTAACCCACTATTCTGGAATGTTAACCCAAAACTGGATCTTTAGCATAGTCTAACCTTTGATTTCTTCAAAATTCCAAGAAATATTACTTCCACTTGTACTTCAGTAATCAGTCAGTCAGTATGTATTTATTAAGCACCTACCAAGTGTACCAGGGCATCTACAAGGTGCACTGGATAGAAGGTCAACCCCGGAGTTGAGACAATTTGAGATCAAATATGGCCCCAGATACTTACTAGCTGTGTGACTCCGGACAAATCACATTGTTCTGTGTCCTTGTCTGTAAAATAAGCTGGAGAAGGAAATGACAAACTGCTCTAGTATCTTTGCCAAGAAAATCCCAAATGAGGTCACAAAGAGTCAGACACAACTGAACAACAACTGTGTCGAGCCCTGTGCCAAGCATTGAGGATGTAGAGAGAGGCGAAAAACAGTCTGCCCACAAGGAGCTCCCAGTCATGTTGAAGGCATTGGGTGCTACGCCATTTTGAATCTCTCTCTCTCTCTCTCTCTCTCTCTCTCTCTCTCTCTCTCTCTCTCCCTCTGTCTCTGTTTTGTCTCTGTCTCTCCTCCCTCCCCCATCAGCAGTGTAGTGCTCACTAAAGCCACACTGTAAGAGAGAGGAGAAGACAGCATCACAAGAAACTGCTTTCTCCTCCCTGTTGTCTGGCCGGGGCCCATTTGATAAATGACATATGTCATTCTGTCAGGAGGGAAGGGTGGGTCAGTGATGTATGACTCTGCTGAAAAGGAAATCGACGGTTTGGCGTGGTGCAGCTCTTCTCCACCAGGATTTAGTTTCAGAACTCGAAAATGAATTCTGCGACGTTTCAAGTGCACACTTAGGGCAGGCTGACGTTCGGCCTGGAGAGAGATCAAGCTTCATTCTCTCTCTGCCCTTCGGATTTCAAAAAACTGTTCCATCAACTGGAAAACTGCAAAAGGACATGCATCTATCAAAGTCCTCACTAGTAATGATTCATGGATTTAAAAAATATATTAAACACATATATACATACCTATATGTATATATACATATAATTTTTTTAAAGAAATTAGACTAGGTTAAAGCTGGTATTTTTATTTATTTATTTTTTTAATGGCAGAGGCCTGACACAAAAGGAAGATAAAAATTAGCATGTTTGAAGTAATCGTCCCACAGCTTGACATCTGCATAGTAAATTTTAAAGGAAAAAAAATGTGTCAGACAGCCATGAGTCGCTCTCTCCCTCCCCCCCCCCTTTCATTAGCTCACTGGCAGGGTGGCACTTCTGAACCTCATTACTGCAAGAGGATTTATGAAGCTGAACCCAATGGCAAAGAAAAGGCATCTGTCAATAATTGTAGGGAGCTGCACTCGCAGCTTTGAAATCTCATTAAGTATGCAGTTATCAGACATAAAGATCAAAAACATTACTCAACTACGACAGAATCTTATGGAGGAACATTAATTAGCAACAGGCCTACAGTACAAAAAAAAAAAAAAAACAGACTTCCTCTCACACCTGCCCAACCCACAAACCAAAAGCAACACTCCCCCTCCCTTCAGAAAAAAATAATTCCCAGCATCTGAGACTGATCAAGTAGATGAAACGAGAGAGAAGAAGAAGGAGGAGGAGGAGGAGGAGGAGGAAAAAGAAAAGGAGGAAGAGAGAGAGAGAGAGAGAGAGAGAGAGAGAGAGAGAGAGAGAGAGAGAAAGAGAGAGAGAGAGAG
>NW_025377929.1:0-2133 GCF_016433145.1 Gracilinanus agilis
TCCCTCATTTTCCAATTTTTTGCCACCACAAAGAGTGCAACTATAAATATTTTTGTACAATCAAGTCAAGCTCCTTTCCTCCAAATTCAGGTCTTCCCCACTGATCTATGATACCAATGACTTAGAGATCCGCTGGCTGCCATGTTGGGAAATCAAACTGCCAAGCCAGCTGTTTAGTGCTTCTCTCATAGGCACTAGCTTCTGCCATGTTAAAGGGGAACAGTTGATGAAGATATCTGCTCTACCACTGATATGCAATGTTCTTTGGAGGCCAATGGACAGAGGACCAAGTCAATCTATGGAAAGGGTAACCAAGAAGATATTTTCAATAGAATCATTATAGCTATCACTTAACAAAGCACTCTAAGGTCATCAAAGCAACGTAGAGGCATCTTTTTATTGGATCTTCCCCACTATTCTGTGAAGTAGGTGCTATTATTTTTACCATTCTCATTTCATAGATGGGGAAACTGAGGCTCAAGAGGATTAAATGATTAACTCAGACTCACACAACCAGTAAGTGTGTGAGGCAGTTTTCAAAGTCACAGACCCCAAGCTCAATTCATTATTCCCTAGGTCTTCCTGCTAGGATGCTCCTTGAAGAGTTGAGAATTCATTTTTAAAGGATGTGAAAGGGAACAACTAGGTGACTCTGTGAATTGAGAGCCAAAACCAGAGACAGGAGGTCCTGGGTTCATATCTGGCCTCAGACACTTCTTAATTGTGTGACTCTGAGTAAGTCACTTAATCTCCATTGCCCAGCCCTTACCACTCTTCTGCCTTGGAACCGATACACAGTATAATAAAAAAATAAAAATTAAAAAAAAAAAAGCTTGTCATTCTAGTTTGCGTGAAGGACTTTTCTAGCTTCCCTCCCCCTGGGGATCAGCAGCAGGTTGACAGAAACCCTATTTTGTAAAAATTAAAATCTCCAGATATTTGCATTGTAGGTGTCTCCATCATAAAGATGGATTCATTGTTTTGTGTGCAACAGAATAAAATAAACTTAAGTAGTCTCAGAATGAAGCTGAAAACTTTGATTATCTTTTAAAAGTTCATGAGTTACATTACTGTCATCTATGAGTTTGAATTTCCATGGATCTTCTCTTAAAATGTGCCAAATATCTTTTGTGCTTTTGATGGAGTTTTTATATATATTATTTTTATTCCATTTATGTTTTAAGTAGAATACCTATTGATATAAATTATGTTTATTTTTGTACTTAGAGCAGTCTTCACTAGCTTTGCTTCTAGGCAAGCAGCAAAATAAACTTATCATCCTAAAAAAGAAAGAATTATATCCTGCCATGTGACCCTTGACAAGTCACTCAACCCCAAACTGCTTAGCTCTTACAACTCTTCTACCTTGGAAACAATACTTAGTATTGATTCTAAGACAGAAAGTAATTGTTTGGTTTTTTTATTAAGAATTATATATGGGGCAGCTGTGTGGCTTAGTGGATTGAAAGCCTTGGAATTGGGCCCCAGACCTTGCTTGGACTTTCCCAGTTCTTAGGATCACCTTTTTAAAGGTGGAAGGAGCTCCAGAGAGAGCATTAAGCCCAATTCCCTCATTTTACAGATAAGGAAATTGATGTTGAGTTAAAGAGTGATAAAGTGATTTCACCCAGGTCACTCCTCAAGTCTCCAGCACTCTGGACCCCACACATACATGGGCCCCAAAAAACCTAAATCAAGTTTGAGGACCTCAGTGGATCAGCACCCTTGAAAAATCATCATTAACAAGCTCCCAAATGTGTCTACTTTTACCAGTTACCCTTAAAAGATGCATTCATTAGAAATGAAAACCAGATACCATACTAATTCAATATTCAGGGGAAAAAAAGAATATTGGGGGTGTTTTCTCCCACAAATTACCCTGACATCAGTGGAGAGAGGGAAGATATATGATGATGAGAAAATATACATGGACAACATATACATATGAACACACGTCACTAGGGTGCCATGTATGGCTAGGACAACTCATGCCTCAAATGCTGCAGAATCACCAATGTTCTATATGAACTCATCATATTCTTCTTTTCTTGGCTATTGACAATTTGCTATGCCAGGTCAGCTACTCTTTTCTCTCTCTCTCTCTCTCTCTCTCTCTCTCTCTCTCTCTCTCTC
>NW_025377930.1:0-1635 GCF_016433145.1 Gracilinanus agilis
CTGGGCAACTTCCCTAACAAAATTTCTAGGAGGACCTGCACCCTTCAATCATAGAGAGGGGATTAGGGTAAAGAGTACTTCTGAACTATGACATCCATGGATGAAGTGTTTTTATTATTTTTATTTTTTTTCCGGCATGAAAACTTTCTGGGACATGATGAAGAAAATCTAGAATGGTAAAACCTTATTGACAATAGGTAAACAGCAGAAAATTCAGGAATATAGAATTCATGAACAGGAGGAATAATGAAAACAACATAAAGGGCTTTAAAGAGCAAACAAAGGAGTTTGGTTTTGACCCTAGTGATAATTGGGAACAATTCAAACTTATTCAGCAGTGGAATGGAATATACCTGTGCTTTAGGAATTTAATTTTGGCATCTATACTAAGGATGGATTAGATCATAGCGAGGCTAAGTTCAGGGACACTTATTAGGCCATTGCAATAATCCATATAAGAGATGAAGAGGACCTAAATGATGCTAGTGACAATATGAGTAGAAAGAAGTAGATTTTGGCTATTTAAAATATATGTACAGGGACTTCCTGGTTAAGATGGCGGCAGAGTAAAAAGCAGCTGCTTAACCTCTCCTAACAGAAACATACAGGAATCCTCAAGAAGACATAAAAACAAATCCAGAGGACAAAGGGACCCCAAAACAGGGTGCAGCATTGGAGGTACGTGGAATCGGGGCATTTCCATGCTATAAAGGGGTGAAACAGCTCACACTAAAATGCGAGCTGAGCAACCTCTCCCCTATCCCACACCACCTACAGTGACAAAGCCAGCCCAGAAGAGTTAGAGCAAGTTTGGGGGACGGGTTAAGTACTTGATAGCTACCTGGGGTCACCAAGGCCTGCTCCTGAGAGCAACAAGACTTAAGACCCCAAAAGGCTAAAGAACGCGCACGGACTTTGAACACAGACCCTAAGCGCAGAGACAAGTGCAGGCGAGGACACATGCCCAGACATGAATCCTGAGAGCAGGCTAGGACTCAGATCTTGAGCACAGGCAAAGACCTTGAGTGGGGACCCAGTGCAAAAGGGGTTCACAACTGTGGAAGCAACACCCTGAGACTGTTAAAGGAGCCTTGAGCAGAGGAACAAGTAAGGGGACCACCAGGAGGCTTGACCATGAGAACAACTGAGACCTCAGGAGCCTAAAGAGTGTAGACAGACCCTGAGTGTATAGATAAACCTGAGAGGGTGCAGGGCTAACAATGGCAAGCCAGAGATAAGAATCCCAAAAGAGAAAAATCAAGAAGAAATCTGTAACAATCAACAACATTTACACAGATCAAATCCAGACAAAAGAACAAACAGCAGAGGAGAACAGACAAGTAATCATAGCCAAAACTTCCCAAAATAATGAAAACCGTTCACAAGCTATTGAAGAGTTCAAATCTGATATGATGAGAAAGAGGGAAGAGATTTGGCGAGAGAAGTGGAAAATAGCATAAAAGGAAATAAACAGGTTATAAGATAGAAACTCCCAATTGGAGAAAGATGTCCCAAAATCAAAGGAAATGGTAAGCAAATTGGAAACCAAAATCTGGCAAGAAAATAATAGTTTAAAAGGCAGGATTTTGCAATTGGAAAGTGAGGCTCAGAAATCAAATGAACTGATAAGCAAAT
>NW_025377931.1:0-2049 GCF_016433145.1 Gracilinanus agilis
CTCCTTCTCCTCCTCCTTCTCCTTCTCCTCCTCCTTCTCCTTCTCCTTCTCCTCTTCCTCTTATAGATAGATAGATGATATATATAGATAGTTTGAATACATAGATACATACAAACATTTATTTAATTCTTTATAATACATATTTAATTTAATTGTTCACTGAGAAGAGGAAATATAATAATTTAATTTTAAAACTTGTTTAGAAGATTCTAATCAAAAGGAAATGTTTATGTTCATAATAAAACTAAAATTCTACAGAACTGTGAATCTAGGAATGGAAACCCTGAATTAGAAGTCCTGATTTTGAATTCTATTATAGCAAGTTAATAACCACTTTACATTTGCCAGATGAAGTTCATTTCTCTGGGCTTTAGTTCCTTCTTATAAAACAAAACAAAACAAAACAAAACAAAACAAAACAAGCAAACTAAATGCTTTCTGAAAGGTCCTTCTTTATAAGTGTATTATCCTTTTAGCTTTCAATTTCTGTCATCACCTGAAGTGGCTTTATGTGCTTCAAACTTATTTCCCTCACCTTTGAAATGAGGTCTCAGAATATATAATATTTAAAGCCTATTGCAAAAATTAAAATTCTTTATTTGGAAACAGTTTTTATTTAATTTTCCAATTTAATGGAAGTATGAGATTGCTAAACATTAAATAATTCAGGAAGAACCTTTCTGCCATAATAATTATAATACAAGAGAACAATATCTTGTAAAGATTATACTTAGTAACTACAATATATTGCCTTTGTTGCATATGTTAGTATACATATGTAAATACATTTAGATAGAGAATATTATGCTATATATTTATTATTTTTGTAATAAGTTTGTGATTTAAATCCTTGAGTTATATAGTTTCATTGAGTTATAAAACTTAGCTATGCCTTCAGGGAAATTTGCACATTCCATAGTGACATAAAGACAGTTTTAGAAGGAATGATCTATAAAACATGTCTACATATTGCTATAGAGAGCAAGAGTAGAGCAAGTAAATTTTAACTTGACTACCCATATTTTATATCAGACAATAAAGATATTGTCTCGTGATTTAGCTCCTTTCTACTTTTATCCAATAGTCATGCTATACTTGGAACTCTACCACCTGTTTTCTCAAAAAAATATACATAAGCGTCTATTTGAAAATACATGTCTTGGAATTTGGATACCATCAGAGAATGTGTAAGGGAGCATGCTGAACTGAGAAAATAAGGATCTTCAAGGTCATTATCATAATCTTTATGTTTTGCCACCTGAACTAACATGATAAATCCAGGCCAGGTAAATGAAATATATTATTCAAAATAAATATTTCCAGTAATGAGAAAAGGAATGCACAATGGCAAAATAAACTCAAATGTTAAGCTGAACTATATTTATATTTTACTTTTGTAACAAAAGTTTCAAAATAATACTATATTAGCAACTGCAGTTTAACACTGATATGAATTCTGTGAGCCTATATAGTATTATTTTTTCTCCTGTCTAGAATTAGAATGAACTTCAGCACCTATCTAATTAAAACTCTTTTTACAGATAAGGAAATTGAGGCCCAGAGAAATTAGATTATTACTCCAAGATAATACACATGTAGTTAATATAAGAGGGGATATGAATCCATGTGGCTTTTCATCACAGAAAGCTCTCTATGTTGTTATGTTTACCACTTATGATGGTTTTTACTTTTTAATGCTTTTTTATTTCTTTTTTTCCATCCTTCTATTTCTGAGACTAGAAGTGAAGACTAAATTTAGTGATATTTTTGTGAAGTTAAGTAAATAATTGAATAATGGCAGGGTTAAGGAAAAGGAGAATAACCTAATTATATTGATAAGTGATCTTTTTATTCTGATTCATTTATTTATTTTATTATTATATTTTACTAATTTCACTTAGGTACAATTTGCAATAATCATTTTATAATTTTTTGCAGTGCATGTTTTCTTCTCTATCTCCCTCTCCTTTCCCCGAGACAACATATAATATAATTTGGATTATACATGTGCCATCATACAAATGATATTTCCCTGTTCATATTATTCTT
>NW_025377932.1:0-1336 GCF_016433145.1 Gracilinanus agilis
CAGCAGGGGCTTATTTTTTAAAAATTGATCATTTTATTTCAGTATAATTGGCTTCTTTTGGAACCCTATATAGTTTATTTTAGGCATTTAAAACATAATTCTGAGAATTGACTTCCATTGACTTCACCAGCCTGCCTGCCCAAGGGCTCCATGATACCTAAGAGGTTTAGAACTCTTGAAACAGAGCTAGCCAAAAATGCAGCAGACTGCTTCAGAAGGTCCTAGCATCTTACTCATTGGATATATTCCAGAAGTTAGCCTACTACTTGTCAGATACACTGAAGAAAAGATTCTTTTTTTTCCAATGTAGTTTGGACTGGATGGTCTCATGAGTTCCTCTGAGATATCACAACTCTGTAACCCCACAACCAGACTGAAAACTTTTGAAAAATCAATCAAGTAACTGTTTTAGCTACGTAGGACCAAATGACTCATCTCAGTACTTGATTTGTCACTGACTAAAATCGATGATTTTTTTTTTTTACTGATGTGACTGGATTGGCTGCATTATAGTTACATAGCCAGAAAGCCAGGAAATATGAAGCGAATAACCCAAGGGAGAAGAGTGTCCTACTTGAACTCATCTCCTCAGGATTCCCACACAGAAGAGACATGGTAACCAGAGCTCTTGGTGCTTAGGGCTTTGATGGAATGCGCTTACCTTAACAGCCAGAAGCAACAGAGACAAGGCTCTGATGTGTGTGAAGCTGTGTTTTTATTTAACCCAAACTCTCCTGAAAGATAAATACGATCTAATCAGCTTCCTATCCTCTAAAGCCTTCCTGTTTTCTTTAGTACTTCATCACATCTGCTGCTATCCTGCCTCAAGTAAGTTTATATTTGCTTGAACAAAGATGAAGAACAAGGGCTGAGACCATGACCATTTTCTTTCTCACGATCTAAAGGAATTCATAGATAACTCTTTTCCCATAAACCATTTGTAAGCATCTATGCAAAATAGCTGTTCTGTTGTTACAAGGAAGAGTCAGTTTATGTTTGGGGTGAGCTTTGTTCACTGGGGAACAAGAAAAAGAGGCTGGAGTGCATCAAGATAGTCATCCTAAGCTCCCATAGAAAGAAAAAAGAAAATCATAACATCACAAGACTTAGAGATGGAGGGGAATTTAGTGGCCATATAATACAGCCTCCTCATTTTATAGATGAAGAAACCAAAGTTTGGAGGAGTAAAGTTATCTTTTCAAGCTCACCTTGCCAGCTAGTAGCAAAGCTCAGCCTAGAATCAAGATATCCAGATCCCAAATTTAGTTCTCTTTGTATATGTTAATATTGAACTATGGTCAAATAGCAATAACTGGTGTCATTTCACTTCTATAGG
>NW_025377933.1:0-1796 GCF_016433145.1 Gracilinanus agilis
CACTTCATATAAAGATACTCCAAATTAAGAGATAGTGGATTTAATAGGGAATTATTTGATAGTGATGAAAATTCTGTAAATAGGGTGTTTGTGAGGATGATGTCTACAGAGTAGATGGAAGAGTTGGGTATCAACTATGTTAATAGAGGAATTTGCTTTTATGAGTAAAACTTCATCAGAGACTAAATGAAAAGAAAATAGACAAGGGATTTTGAGAAAAAGGATAGAAAAAATGGTAGCACATGTCCACTAGTTTTGGTTTTTCAATAATTTCATCTGAGAAAGATGAGAATGAAAAGATGTGGGTGGCTCTACAAAAATAAACCTGGAATAAGTTCTGTGGAGAGTGAAATAGTGAATCAGAGAAGAATAAAAGGATTCCTCTGCTGCAGTAATGGACTGGTTGTGGGACAGCATGGATTTGTATTCAACCCTGTAATCATTATTGTAAGATTTTCTCCAGCTTTTGTTCACTAGTTCTGTAATGCACAGTTCTTGCAGAGGAACAAAGGAGGCAGATGGTGGGAGTGATACACACCTGAAGTTTAGCTAGAGAAGAACATAGGATAATGGAGCAATAATTTTATGCCACTGTAGACTTGAAGTGCTAGATTTTGGAGCTGAGATTGGAGAGGAGAAAAGTAAAATTAGAACATGAGCAATGGTGTGAGAACAGTCCAAAAGATGATTAATAACAGGTATAGGAGAGGTAAAACAAAGAGAAAGGAAGAATTCTGGGAGGTGTTGGTAAGAGAAAATGATTAAATTGACTGTCCAACTAATGTAGTGGAACACTTGTGGGAAAAGATCAGATCTAGTGTGAAACTATCTCTATATGTAGTTGAAGTGAAGTGAGGTAGTAGATCTTGGGACTCAGTACTGAAAAAGGCAGAGAAAAGGGAGGGTTGGGTTGTGTGAGGAAATGTGTGTGTGTGTGTGTGTGTGTGTGTGTGTGTGTGTGTGCATGCATGTGTAAGTGTGTATATTTTTTTGTGTGTTTTAGGAGGGTAAATAGTTTAACTTTATTGATGTTTCTTTTTATTTTATTTTTTATTAATTTTTTATTTTTAGAAAAATTTTCCATGGTTACATAATTCATGTTTTTACTTTACCCTTCACCCCCTCAAACCCCCAGCCCCCATAGCCAACTCACATTTCTACTGGTTTTAACATGTGTGGTCAGTCAAGACTTATTTACATATTATTGACAGTTACATTGGTGTAGTCCTTTTGGGTCTACATCCCCAGTCATGTCCTCATCAATTCAAGTGTTCAAGCAGTTGTTTTTCTTCTGTGTTTCTCCTCCTGTGGTTCTTCCTCTGAATGTGGGTAGCGTTCTTTCCCATAAATCACTCAGAATTCTCCTGGGTCATTGCATTGCTGCTAGAACAAACATCCATTACATTCGATTTTATCACAGTATATCAGTCTCTGTGTACAATGATCTTCTGGCTCTGCTCCTTTCACTCTGCATCAATTCCTGGTGGTCTTTCCAGTTCACATGGAATTCCCCCAGTTTATTATTCCTTTGAGCACAATAGTATTCCACCACCAGCATATACCACAGTTTGTTCAGCCATTCCCCAATTGAAGGGCATAACCTTGCTTTCCAGTTTTTTGCTACCACAAAGAGTGCAGCTATAAATATTTTTGTACAAGTCTGTTTATCTATGATCTCTTTGGAGTACAAACCCAGCAGTGGTAAGGCTGGATCAAAGGGCAGGCATTCTTTTTTTTTTTTTTTTTTTTTTTTTTTTTAAACCCTTAACTTCTATGTATTGACTTATAGGTGGAAG
>NW_025377934.1:0-7031 GCF_016433145.1 Gracilinanus agilis
ATGGATTGAAAAATGATTATGAAATTCAAAAGAAAACATTAGAAAACTCCTATATTTAATTCTGGATTATGCAAAAAGATGGCCAAAATCCACAGTACTAGAAGAGCTATCCCACCAGAAAAGGTAACAATAGACTAGAAGAATGTTATAATAAACTAAGCAAGAAAGACTCAGTAGGGGACAGAAAACCAAAGCAGCATCCTAATCAAAGGCAATCAACTGCAGAACTCTGACCAAAGACACTCAAACTTGCTATTATTCTGAGCCAAAACAAACCAGAGTGAGGTAAAAACAAGTGAAAGAAGTCCACGAAGTTGAAGTCAGGGCAAAATGGATCCTGACCACTTCATCATACAAGAGGGAGGCGAAGGCTGGCTCATAATAAGGTTCCAAATCAGGAACTGAGTTCAGAGATATGAATAAATAAGAGAAGATGCTAAATCCTAAGAAGAAATAATATGAACCAGGAGATGCTCAAATGGCATATGGCTAACTGGCAAGAAATACAAGATTTCAGAGTATGAGGGTCTTGTTCCTATTTTTGCCTATCTCCATCAGAAGAAATGATGGTGGAAGTGGGTCTCACATGGACCTTTCTTTTATTCAAACTGGGCAAAAGGTAGATTGAACACATGATATTACAAAGAGTTTGCTGTAGTAATACATTAAACCAGGGTGTCTGAAAGCCAGCTCACACTGGTTCTTAAGAACCAGTTTTCAGTATGAGCATTTACACCTTATAAATTAGCAAACACTATAAACCAGAACTTTATTTATTGGTTTCTTTTCAGACTTGAGAGAATATGGAAAAGTGTTAATAATTCAGATTAATTTAAAAGTGTGTAATGCATTTTTCTAAAGAGCAAGTTGTTTAACATTTTCTAGCACAGGGCTGCACTAAACTAACCAAGGAAACAACCAGATATAGGGCAAGGAAGAAAGAAGTTTTAAGAGAGGTGATAGTGTCAGAAAAAATATGGCCACAATTAAAACAAACTTCAACTTTCATGGACAAATTGTGTAGGAGATAATAAAATAAAATATAAGAAACAGTGGGGGAGGGTATTAGAAATAGGTGAGAGGCTGTTAAGTGGAAGCAAATAATTTTAAATAAAAATTATAATTTGATCACACCTCTTCTCTTTTGCCAGCTTCTTCTATATAAAGAGCAAAATGAGAGGCAAATAGAAAAGTAGAAGAGTATAAGACGAAGGAAAAAGTGCCATTAACAATCAGAACCATGAGAATGAATGGAATTAACTCACTCATAAAATAGAATAGAATAGCAAAGTGAGTTAAAATGAAGAATCCAACAAAATTTTGTTTTTAAGAAATGCACATGTAAAATACAGATTAATACAGTTAAAATAAAGGTCAGTTAAAATATTAGACAAGCTAACAAAATCAGGAGTAACAATTATAATCTTAGAAAATGGCAAAAATATACATGGTTAAAAGAAAAAACAGGGAAATTGCTTAAAGCCATCATAGTTAATAAAAAATTTTTGAATAAGAATATGTGTGTATATACACACTCATGCACCAAGTGGCATAGCATCTAAACACTGAAAAGAAAATCTTATTGATTTACATGAAGGAATAGAAAGCAATAGTATAATAGCTAGAGAGCTCAATAAATCCTTCTCAGACTTGAGCAAATCTAACAAAAATATGAGTAAGAAAGAAGATGAGGATTGATGAGTACTTTAAAGAAGTAAGATATCATGACCCTCTGAAAATTACTGAATGAGAATAAAAAGAATTACACATTTTCCCCCTTATCCATGCATGGTACTTTTACAAAAATTAACATGAGCAAGAGCATAAAAAAATTCCTAAACCAATGCAGAATATAAATATTAAAATTATCTTAATTGACCACAAATTAAAATTTTTAATAAATTAAGGGCTTTAAAAAAAGGAATTCAAACAAATGAAGATTAAATCATTTAAACATAAAGGATTGATGGATCAAAAAACAAATGAAAGCAATAATAAATAAATGAAAGAAAATAACAACAGTAAGACAACATATCAAAATTTTGAAGATGCAAACCAAGAATTTTCAAGGATAATTTTTATATTAAACAATTTTATCAATAAGAGGGAAATAACAGAATGATAAATTGACCCTGCAACATTAGTTAGAATAGCATTTTTAAAATACCCTAATTATAAAAAATAGAAATTCTACAAATTAAAGAAGAAATTAAAAAATGAAAGGAAAAAACTTTTAAGCTGGTAAATAAAACATAAGGGAATCTTTTGAGAAAAACAATAAAATGGATAAATTGTTAACTTTCATCACATGATCAATGAAATCCCATAGTAAAAAAAAATTTTTTTAATTAGCACAGCAAATGAATTTCATAAAACTTTCAGAGAACAATTACTGCTAATATTATATAAACTGTTTACAAAAATAGAAAAAGAAGTGGGAATACTAAATTCCCTTTATAATGCAAATATGGTCTTAATGCCCAAACCAGGAAGAGGCAAAGAAGAGAAAGAAAACTACAGACCAGTATCTAAATGACTATTGACAAAGAATATTGAATAAAACATCAGGAAATAAGCTATAGCAATATATTTTAAGGACAACCAATATGATTAACTTGAATTTATTATAGGAATACAATGGTAATTTTAGGAATTTTTAGGAAAACTATTAAAATAATAGACCATTATGAAAATAAAGTTGAGGGGCAGCTGGATAGCTCAGTGGATTGAGAGCCAGGCCTAGAGACTGGAGGTCCTAGGTTCAAATCCGGCCTCAGACACTTCCCAGCTGTGTCACCCTGGGCAAGTCACTTGACCCCCATTGCCTACCCTTACCACTCTTCCACCTATAAGTCAATACACAGAAGTTAAGGGTTTAAAATTTAAAAAAAATGATAAAAAAAAATAAAGTTGATACAAATCATGTGATTATATTACTTACTGAAGAAAAGTATTTTGTTAAGATATAATACTTACTATTTTTTTAATTAAAAAGCTTAGGTATAAGTGAACCTTTCTTATTTAGAAAAAACAAACAAACAACTTATCTTCTATCTTAGAATTGATACTAAATATCTGTTCCAAGGCAGAAGAGTGGTAAGGGCTAGGCAATTGGAATTAAGTGACTTGCCCAGAATCACATAGCTAGGAAGTGAGGTCAGATTTGAACCCAGGACTAGAGTCCAGACCTGGCTCCCAATCTACCCAATCTAGTCTAGAAGAGTTTCTAATAAAATCAAGAGTAAAGTACTCAAGAAAAAAATATTAAGAGAAAAAAGTTATCAAATTTTGCAAATAATATGATGTCTATCTATAACTCCAGATATTTGATTAAAATTAATTAAAACAGTAAGAAGTAAGAAGAGGATACAAAATCATCTCATACAAATCATCAGCTTTTCTACATATTACAGGAAAAAATAATCAGAAAGCCATAGAATGAGAAAATACATTTTAATAACTATAGAATGTATAGAACATTTAGAAATCCATCTTCCAAGAAACACACAGGAATTATATGAATATAATATGAAGCATTCTTTACCAAATTGAGACAGACGTAAAAAAGTTGGAGAGATAGTCAATGCCAATACTAAAAATGGCAATGTTATTTAAATTATTTATTCGGTTCTCAAAAGAAGAAAATCAGAATATCAACAACTATAAAACAAAACACTCAAAATTATTATTAATAATAAAAATGCCGAGTTTCTCTCTCATATTGAAAAAGATGACAAAAAAGAAAAAAATGATAATTGCTGGAAGGGATATGAGAAAACAAATACTCTCATATATAGTTGGTAGAGCTTTGAATTAGTACAGCTGTTCTGGAAAGCAACTGAAATGATACCCTTAAAGTCACTAAAATGTACATTATCTTTTGATATCACTACTAGGCAAAAAAAAGAAGAAGGAAGAAGAAAAGAACCTATGGACACAAAAATGTTCATTGCACCATTTTTTGTTTCAACAAAGTGGAAAATTGTGATTCCCATCAGATGGGAATGGATGTACAAATTATGGTATATGAATGTAATAAATGTTTGTTACTTCATAAGAAATTATGAAAGGGATGAATCTAAAGAAATGAAAGGAGGAGCAATCGGGTGACTCAGTAGATTGAGAGTCAGACCCAGATATGGGAGGTCGTGGGTTCAAATATGACCTCATATACTTCCTAGCTGTGTGACCCTGGGCAAGTCACTTAACCCCCATAGCCTAGCCCTTACCACTCTTCTGCCTTAGAACCAGTACCTAGTATTGATTCTAAGATGGAAGGAAAGGGTTTAAAAAAAAAAAAAGAATTGGGAAAGTGAGAAGAGCTAAAGAGCAATTCAAACAGTTACTATAATATTGTAAAGAAATATAACTTTGAAGGAGCTAATCAATGTCATGACTGACAACCTCTTTAGAAAATCAAGGATGAAACATTTCTGGAAACTCTCAACAAAGAGGTGATGGACTAGATATGTAGAATGAAAAATACATTTTCAGACATGGCCAATATGTGGGTCTATTTTTTGTTACTATAATGGATTGTAACGAAGGAGTTGCTTTATTTACTTGTTTGTTTGTTTTTAACTTGGAGGGTAGAAGGAGATGAAAACAGGAAAGAAGGGAGAAAGGAAAGAAGGAAGGAAGGAAGGAAGGAAGGAAGGAAGGAAGGAAGGAAGGAAGTTAATAAAACACAAAAGAAAGAAGGTTGAGGAAAACAGACAAACAGGACCATTTTGTATAATATAGGGATAATAATAGCACCTATCTAGCAGACTTGTAGAGAGATCACATGAGATCATATATGTAAAGCATTTTGTAAACCTTAAAAGTATTTCTTAAGGAATCTCATTCATGCTTCCTTCATTCCCAACTCCATTCACTCTCTAGACTACTTCTCCTCTTCATCAACCTTGTCAATGGTCCCTCCAACCCCCACAGTGGCTACTTTCCTCCAACCCCCACAGTGGCTACTTTCCTTCCTTCCTTCTTTCTAGTTCTCCTTTCTGTTTTATCTTCTCCTTTTAGAATATAAGGCCTTATTTTATTGTGTCTGGATCCCTAGTGCCTAGCGTAGTACCTGGTAGTAGGTAATTGCTTAATAAATGCACAGATATCAACATGGAAATGCCACCTAATTAAATATCTAGACAGGAAATTGCTGAGGTAATAAAATTATTATCATGGCATAATTGGAAAGTACCATGTCCCAAAAATATTCCAGAATTCTGTTACAAGAAGCCCACAATAATAAAATAGCAGTTGCAAGATGTTTCATAAGAATGCTACAGGAGTTCAAAGTCATGCTTGGTTGGATAATAGCTAGGAACAACTTCCTGTTATCAAAAGGCAAACTAATGACAGAGATCTGTTAACATTGTGAGAATAATACCTAGACAAAAGAGTATACCGGGATGTTGCAAATTTTGAATAATGGGTCTGATGAGCCTTAGGCGAGGCAAGACTGTGAAGTAGGAAAACTTTGTTTTTAGTGTCCTCAGATAATGAGGAGGAAAAGTCTTCTTGCCCTTTTGAGAAATGGCTCTCCTCTCCTAGTTATCAAGGATCATCTTGATGCAGGACCCTTTACTCTGGTCTCCATTATTTACTGGACCTTTTTACATTTTTCACATTCTCTCTCCTAGGAAACAGGTAGGTAGTTAATTTGATAAATTAATCTCTATGAATATGGTAATAGGTTAACCTGTTAGCCTTCCCAGATAACATATTTGCATTTTAATTGGGATTTTTCTTTTCAGAATCCCTTTGCCTCAAAGACTAACTTATAATTGTGGGAATTTTAACAACAAACTTGGCTGTACTTAGGAGGCAGACAGGTCTTTCTGTTCCTTTGCTTCTTGCTTTGAGCTATTTAATGGATAGAAATAGATTCAGAGCAGCTGGTTTCCTTCATTCATTCACTGAACATTTATTAATATATCAAACCAAGTCAAGTATAATACATCAAATATTATGCTTAGTTCTTGAGAAGACAAAAAAATGTAGTAGTCCCTTGCACTCAAGGGGCTTATATTCTAATGGGGGAGAAAATATGTAATACACATATGTTGAGAATAGATATCTTGTAGAAAGGTGTTCAATGTTAGTCAGGGATCCACTTATTGTGAGGGCTGTCCTTTCACCTCAAGCATGAGAGTGTGGTTGTGTGGCTCAAAGACATCTCTAGCCTCTTCTCCTCCCACCTTTCTTCAAATGGAATTTTAATTCCTGCCAGAAGAGGAAAGAAAGGCCAGAGGTCTCTCTGCCCTCCTCAGAGAGATGGGTGGTACCAGGCTGGAATTTAATCTATCTGCTCTCTTAAGTATTATTAGTCTAAGGGATATGATAAGGTCAATCTAACTTCTAATTATTATCATTATTCGGAAGAAGCAGTACCATCAAATAACTATTCCACAGTGAATACACAGAGGAAATAGCCAATTTAAATGATTAAGATTATCCAAATCATAGCAAAACAAAAATCGTAGAAGATATACATAGGAGAATATATATTGGGCAATACAGAATGAAGGAGCTCTCCCCCTGGGACCAAGGTAACTCAGCTCAACCAAGAGATGGAGTCCCAGATCTCACCCAAAAGAAAGTTCCCTGAAGCCTCTAGCTAGCAAGCTGGGGATAGAGACATGATGAAGGCTGCTCAGTCACTTATATTTTCCCAGAGTCTCTTTCTTCAACAACCTGAACTAGTATTGGCCTCACCTATCTTCCTTCTTCAAAGCTGGAAGTCAAGAAGAGCTCAATGTGACAGGAAGCTCAAAGATGGTTAGAGCTCTTCTGCTCTCACTAACTGCCCTGCCTCTTACACAGGACAGGGCATTCATCTCCCCAAGAAAGAGAGTCCCATATCAATGGACTTCTGGCCAGGGTGACATCCCTCTCTTGGACTGAAGCTCTTTTTACTCCCTTGCAAAAATGATACGGGGCAAATCTGTTGTTTGCTTGATTTCTCCACTGTTTACCTTTTCTGTTAATTCTCTCTCTCTCTCTCTCTCTCTCTCTCTCTCTCTCTCTCTCTC
>NW_025377935.1:0-1349 GCF_016433145.1 Gracilinanus agilis
TTCCTTCCTTCCTTCCTTCCTTCCTTCATTTTTCCTTCCTTCCTTCCTTCCTTCATTTGTTTGTTCCTTCCTTTGTTCCTTCCTTCATTTGTTCATTCATTCATTTGTTCATTCATTCCTTCCTTCCCTTTCCCTTTCTTTTCTTCCTTTTTTTTACATTGCTATTTCTTCCCAATGATGTTCTTCCCCTTCCTCCAAATAGAATCTTCTTTTGTAACAGAGGAGTTCAGCAACACAAACAACACATTGGCCGTTTCTGACAACGTATATTACATTCCTCACTTACAATCTATTATCTCTTTGCCAAACAATGGAAAAAAATGACCCATGAGCAGTGAGTGAATAGAAAGGCTTTTGCCATGTGAGAATCCTACATGTTTCATTATTATTGTAGTCTAAGTTTGTTCCTCTTCTATATATATATTGTTTCAATGACCCTACTATTGGTCATATCCCCAAGGAAGTCAAAGAAAGAAAGGCCCTGTATATACTAAAATATTCATAGCTAACCTTTTATTAGTAGTAAGAACATAATGGAAGATGATTGCCCTATAAAAACAAGTGAATATGATGTTTAAAGAAACATAAGAATAATAGTAACACTAATAGCTAACATAGAGTACTTTAAGTTTTACAAAGTGCTTCTCATATATTTTCTCATCTGATCCTGAAAACAACTTTTTTTGAGAGGTATTAGTTTAAAACCCATTATATAAATAAGGAAGTTGAGTCACGAAGATGTTAAATGACTCTGAGGCCATCAGCAAGGTAGTATTTCAGGTAGAGATTAAACTCTGGATTTCCTGACTTCAACTCCATTGCTCTATCCACTATTTGGAGTGAAATGAACAAAATCATTGCAGAATACACAATGACTTAGTAATTTCCATGAAAACAACACTAAAAAGAAGTCAATCTTGGATTGCTTACATTGACTAGTTTTTAGTTTGGTTAACAAATAATAGAACTAGTCTCCCTCATTTTGGAAAATAGATGAGGGGCAATGGGTTTGGGATGTGGCATATTCTAGGTAGCTATTATGTTAGTTGATTTTGTTTAACTGTTTTTCTTTGTTACAATTATAAAGGGAAGAATTTGCCTCTCAACCTTAGTTGATGAAGTCACAGAAGGTCCAAAATATCTCCAAGTGTAAAGGAGGTGTTAAGGAGTTTTCTTACAATCCCACAACAGTGTGTGAAGAAGTCCTTTAATCAAATTGAGAAGATTATAATGACTTGGACATTGAATAAAGGCAACTGACAACAAACAGGAAAAAATTTGTGATGGACTGAGAGACTCATACATATGTATGCGTATTTATAATATGATATAATAATATAATATAATAT
>NW_025377936.1:0-2538 GCF_016433145.1 Gracilinanus agilis
GTGTATAAGAGACAGGAGAGAGAGAGAGAGAGAGAGAGAGAGAGAGAGAGAGAGAGAGACTTGCTCACTTTCAAAAAGTAGACATCTGGGATGGGATTTAAACTCAAGGGTTCCTGAACTGGCTTCTCCATTACAAAGACCTCTGTTCACATTTAAAGCTTGATACATACTATTTGTATGAATATGGGCAGGTCACTTACCTCCCCAGTGATGTAGGCAACTTGCTAAAAAATGATAAATTATAAAAGTTACCATCCTTGCTGGTATCAGGGAACTTCTTCAATGAGATCTCTTCAACACCATGTTACAGATTCAAGTATACACACCAGGATCAAATATAATTGGGCTTTTGATGTGAATCTTCTATCCCGTGTTTTATTATATATTGAACTGTTTCTGATTCCTGATGATTAAATTCACAAAAAAGTTAAAGGGAAATAATTCTTAAAATTAACTATTACCTTTAAACAAAACCCTTCATTTCTCTCTCTATCTCTGTCTCTTTTTTTTCTCCCTGCCTGTCTGCCATTCTGTCTGTGTGTGTTTGTTTCTCCTCCTTTCCACTGAGATTATCTCCCTTTATAGTTCAATGTGTAAGTTTAGTGAGTTGTAGGATGGTGGGGTCTGTTTCCTCTTGGATTTTAAAGCTGGTATCTTTTTAATCATGCCACTTATTTGTCATTTAGCAACTATGCTATCATAGACAAGAAAGGACATTCTAGTTATTTTAGACTGTGGTGCAAAGAATAATGTAGATCCCTCCTGTTAAGGTGTTAATATCTTAATATTAACCTAAAATCCATTCTCAGCATGCAGGTATTCAAAGGCAAATAGCCTCATTTTCATTTTGTATTTTTGCACAGTTAATAAAACTTAGAACTTTTCCTGTCTCCGAGTGATTAATACCTACTGATTTAAAATGCATTCAGCCTATTTGTCAAAATACCAATGCAGAAGAACTATACATATAAGATAGAGAGGTATCATTTCTAACCAAATAGTGACCATTTTAAGAAGTGAATGGGATATGAGTAGAGATCATCATTATCCTACAAAATTACACTTTGTCTGAACCTATGAAGATAAACTTACTTTGTACTTGAAGGATCTGTTATAACTTTGATGTGGATATTGCTTCAGTCAACCTATATCCCTACCCTTCTCCAAAATCTATGATTAATTATATAATCTGAAATTTGCTATGACCAAAAAGAATAAACAAAACAAAATAATTATATCCCTGAGATGAATGAACCTCTTTAAATTTACCTAGGCTCATTAAAAGTTATACTGGTCCATAGGGCCCAAATAAGGATAAATCCATCATGAAAAGGGTTACTTACTTTTTTGTCTTATAATCAATACTAAGTATCACTTTTGACACAGAAAAGTGGTAAGGGATAGGCAATTGGAGTTAACTGACTTGCCTGGGGTTACAGCTGAGGTTGTATTTGAACCTAGGACCTCTACTCTCCAGGTCTGGTTCTTAGTCCACTTAGCCATCTACCTGCCCCATAACTCCCTTTTAATAGAGATTTATGATTTATAAAGAACCCTTCTTATCATAGTCTTGTGAATCAGATAATGTAAATATCATGAAAGTTAATTTGGCTGGCCTGAGTCACTTTTTGCTCAAGAAATAAAGCATCAATTTTGGGGGGGGTATTTTTTTTTCACAAAGAAATCAAATTAAAATAGTGGAAAGAGTGCTGAATATGAGTCAATATGCCTTGAAGACTTACTAGCTGTAAGTCACTTATTCTTTCTGTGCCTCAGTTTTCTCATCTATAAAATGTGGGGAAAACAGCATCTACTTCACAAGATTATCATGAATTTCAAGTGAAATATTTATATGTAAAGAATATATTAAAATTTATAATGCTATATAAATGTTATCTATTATCACCACTAGTTAGTCTGTAAGATCCAGCTAGGAGAGGTTTATATGTCATTCTTTGTATGTTCAGAACTTGGTAGAATTCCTAATCCACGGCAAATATTTAATTAATATTTGTTAATTGATTGAGAGATTAGCGAATGGGTCTGCCTTTAAGATGATTGGTGACTCCCAGTGTTAGTGGAGATGGAAACTTTTCTGTTAGAACCACCTGTTTTTCATGTTACATAGACAAGCACAGAAACTAACATACTATTTTTTGGTACTCTCTCTTTTGGATTTCTCTAATCAAAATGGCAGGGAAGAAAGAAAGGCAGGGGTGGGGATAGGGAATATTTTTCCCCACTTCCTTTCTCCCAACTTCAATAGTAGCAAAGGGAGTGCTTCATATTGTGATAATCATAATTAGATTAAGTTTACACTGCCCATCTTTAGATTTAATCACCAAAGGTGAGAGCACCTCCAATTCTGGGAGGTCTGGTTCATGAAGGAGTCATGGCTGGAACGCTGAGATCTTGGTGAGATACTTTCAGTATCTTCTTTTTTTTTCTTTTTTTAAATTTTAAACATTTATTAATATTCATTTTTAACATGGTTACATGATTCATGCTCCTACTTTCCCCTTCACCCCTCCCCCCCCC
>NW_025377937.1:76-1127 GCF_016433145.1 Gracilinanus agilis
TTTTTTCAACCCTAATATCTTTTATATATCTCCTTCTATATTAATTTTATTTTGTTACAGGGCTAGGCAATGGGGGTCAAGTGACTTGCCCAGGGTCACACAGCTAGGAAGTTCTGAGGCCAGGTTTGAACCTAGGACCTCCTGTCTTTAGGTCTGGCTCTCAATCCACTGAGCTACCCAGCTGCCCCCTGTAAGAAATATTTCAATGAAGACACAATCTTCCGGATTTTTAAGAAATGGCTTTTGCCCTAGAGAAAGGGAAGAAAAGTCTGAGGCAGGTTGAATACCCATCCAGCTGAGAAAGGGAGAAAGGAAGTTATTACTTACCTTCAGTACTGATGGTGGGCATAGACTCTGTGGGTGTTGGGGTACCTACAGGTGATGCAGGAGGAGGAATATTCTTGGGGGGTAGCAGAGTGAAGGAGAGGGAGGGACCTTGGGATCCATCTTCTCAGATGACTTAAGAAAAGGAAGGAAAATCCAAACCCTCTGTAGTCAAAGGTGCCAAGTGGGCAGCTAGCACTGTTGGCACTCAAAGTTGCCTGTCGCAAACTAGGAGCCAGAGGTCAGCTCAGATGCCGAAAGACACCACTGTGAGAGAGGGTTTAGCCTGGGAGTCTATCAAGAGGCTCCTACTGAGCCCTCCTCAATATGCTTCTGGTCACTTTTCCAGCCCAAAGACCGTTTCCTCAAATTCCTTCCTCTGGAGGACCCGCTGGTGGACCTGGAGATGTCATCTCCTGCCAGGTGTGGATGGGCCTATAGCAGACCCCCCACAAGCAGGACGCAAGTCCTGGTGAGCAGCTTGGCTCCTCCAGCATCAGCGCCACGCACGAGGTGGGCAGAAAAGAGGCAGCCCAGGACAGGAGCCCCTTCTGCCACGCGCGCCCTCCCGCCATCTTGGACACTGGTGTTCTGGGCTCGTGCTCTGCAATTCAGTGAGGTAAGAGGACTTCCAGTAGGCGGAGCCGTTGAATTGGCTCAACAGCCAAGCTGGGTTATCAGGGTCCCCTGGCATCCCCTGGCGTCCCCTCTTCCTCGTCGTTGTCGT
>NW_025377938.1:0-1139 GCF_016433145.1 Gracilinanus agilis
TCCCATATATCTGACAAGTATACTATTCTGTGTTGACTTAATTTACTAATAGTTTCCTTCTTTATATTCAGGTCATTCACCAACTCTGAATTTATCTTGGTTTAGGGTATGAAACATTGATGTAAACCTAATCTTTCCCATATTGCTTTTCAATTTTCCCAGCAGTTTTTGTCAAATAGTGCATTTTTGTCCCCAAAATTGGGCTCTTTGGGTTTATCATACACTGCCTTACTGATGTCACTTACCACAAGTCTATTCCCCTGATCCTCCCTGCTGTCAGGAAGATTATTTAGTTATTAGCATAGTATTAGTATTAGACCTAACAGGAAAGGCTGGAGAATTCCAAGATGGAATGAAGAAGCAGGAAGTGTCTTCTTGCTCACTGAGATAGACTCCATGGGGTTGAGGCAAGCTACAACTGACCCTAGGAGACATCAGTTTACCAGTGATCCTGTGGAAAGACTGTCACCAATTTGTGGGAGATTTTCGTGGAGACTACTAATCCCGACCTGAGTTGCAAGTCAACTTGGGCTGGGTCAGCTGCCAGAATCTACCCACCTGGAAGAGGATAGCAGGTGGTCCTGGAGGAACAGAAACACCACTGGAGTGAGACTGGAAACTATTGTGAAGATATCCACTTCGGTCTTTGCTAGTCTCTGGGCCCTGTCTTGCTTAGGTCTCAGTTAGTGTAGATAAGTCCCTTCCCTGACCCTGGGTTGTAGTCTGGAGTGTAGTTATCCCTATCCCCATCCTTAATCTTAGCTGTCCCTGATTAAAAGTGTTATAAAACTATTGCCTTTACTTTGCTGGTTACAATAGGCCTAGTCTAGATACTGAGGTGTGGCAGTTGGGCCTAATACCACTTCAGTAACAGTCACCTCCTTAGCTGTTAAAACCTAGTCTCTCTACTTGTTTGGTACTGCCTTCAGACACTCCTGTCACCCTCACACCCTTCCGGACCCACATTTTAATAGTTTAGTCTACTTCCCTGGTTATTCTCCATTACATCCCTTCTATCTCTTAGCCAGTACCATATCATTTTTTTTTCCTTTTTTTTTTTAATTTTTTTACATTTATTAATATTCATTTTTAACATGGTTACATGATTCATGCTCCTCCTTTCCCCTTCAACCCCCCTC
>NW_025377939.1:0-1373 GCF_016433145.1 Gracilinanus agilis
ATATATATATATATACACTTAAAGATGGCATCTCCCAAATTTCACTTTTACAAGGGGAGGTATAAGGAATTTACTATCAAGCCAATCAGAAAGTTTAAAGTTTACTAACTTTAGAAGTGATCAAATCCACTTCTTTCACTATAAAAGAGAATATGAGGACTGACTCAGAGCATCTTTCTTAACAGAGGCAGGAAAGAAATGCATTCTTTTTTAATGAAACAGATCTTTTACCTCCTTCTTTGTTAATGGACAGCATGCCCTATTTAATGATATTATTTCTCAGGCACATGGCCTCATATCACTTATTGGTTAAGAATTCTACTTGCCATAGTACGTGAGTAGGTGAGATAGAAATGAGGGAGGCAAAAGGGTAAAACTATAAAAGTGTGTCAAACATTTAAGCACTTATCTTGTTCTGCATACTATATTAAGCAATGGTAAAGCAAATAAATTAAAAAGAAGTACATTTTGTGTTCTAAATGAGAGTACATTTTAATGGGGGAAATAACACATAAAAGAAAGCTAAAAAGTAAAAAAAGGGTCTGAGAAATGGGGTGGCACCCTAGAGGAGTAGGGCAGAGAATGTACAGAGTCTGGAGTATAGCTGGAAAAGAATGAAGATGATGATATTTTGAGTGTACTCTTTAATATCGAGGATCTAGCAGCAAAACAGCCAATGATAGGAAGAGGTTTAGAGACAAAGGGTACATCCAAGTAGAAAAAATCAGAGGAAGAGGTTATAAGGACAGTGGTACTTCCAGTGTGAATAATAAGTGAAATTCCAGGGGGAAGTTTTTTGTTTTGCTTTGTTTTGCTCAAGGGAATATGATATTTGTAAATACACAGTCAGAAACACACCTAGGAGGGGAATAAAGATTGACTGGCGTGGACCCCTCTCCCAAATGATGATGCTGGGAGATCTCATCAATGGGAGAAAGGGATTGGCATGATGACTGGATATTTATAAATGAAAAAGTCCCATGTGATGAAGATATTTCCAGAGTGATTAGAGAAGTAATAGTGCAGAAATTAAAAAAAAAAAGAATCACAATCAGCACAGGACTTGAGAAACTGAAAATTAGTTTAGATCTTCTGGGGTTTTAAAGCCACAGAGACTTATACCAGGGGTTAAACTGAAAGATTAATGTTTATTGAGTAGCAGGTAAAATAAATCTACTGGTAATTTGTGAGACCCACAATCAGGGTTAAAACCACAAAATGGATTCAAGAAAAATCTAAAAGTACCAACAACCATAAGCACTCAAACTTACCTCAGCTTAGTAGCTTGATAGCTGCATTTCCCATTCAACCTAGACAAACCTGAGGTAGAGCTAGTTCTAAGAATAATAGCCTTGTATATATATATATATATA
>NW_025377940.1:0-2019 GCF_016433145.1 Gracilinanus agilis
TTAATTTCTCCCTTTTCAGGGAGACTGATGATTCTCAAATTGTCTCTAGACCGGTTTTCTTGTTCTGTCACTTTCTCATTGAGATATTTCATTTTTCCTTCTATTTTTTCAGTCTTTTGGCTTTGTTTTATTTGTTCTTGTTGTCTTGAGACTTCATTGGCTTCTAATTGTTCGATTCTAGCCTTTAAGGAATGGTTTTCGGCTATAATCTTTTGGTTTTCCTTTTCAATCTGGTCATTTCTGGTCTTCAGTTGACTTGCCTCACTTTCCAATTGCGAGATTCTGTCTTTTAAACTGTTATTTTCTTGCCTGATTTCCTTTTGAGCTACTTCCCATTTCTCTGACCAAATCTTTTCCAACGTTCTCATCATCTCAGTTTTGAATATTTCAAGAGCTTGTGACCAGTTTTGTTTTTCTTGGGATGGTTCAGATGTCATTGCTTGTTTTTTCTCCTCTTCTGATTGCTTGGTAGTCTGGATTTTGTCTGTGTAAAAGTTGTCGTGTGTTAACGATTACTTCTTCTTGTTGTTAATCTTTCTCTCTTTCTTTTGGACTTCTTGGATCTGGGTAGCCATCATTAGCCCAGCAGCTTCTCAGCTTTATCCTCGCACTCAGGGTCTTTCTGCAGTCTTTTGGCTCCTAAGGTCTGAGGTCTGGTTTTTTTCAAGGTCAAACCCCCTGGTGGACCCTCTTGCTTGATCCTCTGCAGGAGGCTCCTTTACAAGTCTCAGGGCGCTGCTTCCACAGTCGTATACCCATCTGCACTGGTTCCCCACTCAGAGTTTCCGACCCTTTGCTCCAGCCTGTGTCTGCCTCTGCCCGTGTCTCCACCCGCGCCTGCGCTCTGCGTCTGCGCTCAGAGTCCGTGTGCGTTCCTCAGCTTTTTGGGGTCCTAAATCTTGCTGCTCTCAGGAACAGGCCCCGGAGCTGTGAATGACTCGATGGGTGCCCCAAACTTGCTCTGTTTCTTTTTACCTGGCTTTTGCGCTGCAGGTGGTGTGTGTGTGTGGGGGGGGAGGGGGGGTTGCTCAGCCCGCGATTTAGTGAGAGCTGTTTCACCCCTTTATAGCATGGAAATGCCCCGATTCCACGTACCTTCCATGCTGCACCCTGTTGTGGGGTTCCTCCGTTTGACTGGGTTTGTTTTTATGCCCCCTTGAGAAGTCCTATTTGTTTACGTCAGGAGAGGTTAAGTGCTGCTTTTTACTCTGCCGCCATCTTAACCAGGAACCCTATAGAAGCACTTTTTAAAAATATTTGATTTGCAAAAGAGGAGGTAAAACTTCAAAAGGGATATTGCCATGAAAGAGGTGTCTATATATTGAACTTGGGGATATCCTCAAGATCCTAGCAGAAGTTCCTGGTGTCAAATAGGGAAGCACCTTACTCAAACCAGAGTCCCATATTCATAGATAAGATGGGCAAGCATGTTCCAGAGAAACTTTTCCCATGTAGGTACTAAATATTCAATTATTTAGGAATCTGGAATTGGAAATAGAATTTAATATATACATTTTGGGACTGGTGAATTCCAAGCAAAATCAGTAACTGTGGCCAGTCAAGTAGACAAGTGTCTTGTCTACCTAAGGGTATATTTTTACAGTCAAAATTTCAGAAGATTAATAATAGGGGTTTATCTTGCTTCTTGTCAGAAATTGTAGGAATAGTCAGGAAAAAAATACCTAGCATCTGGAAATGGAGTATCTTGAGCAAAGAATGGCAAGGTAGCCAATGTCACTGGATAGCGGAGAATGGGGAGGGAAGAAGAAAGAATTCTTACTGGACTGGTAGGTCCAGTTTTTGGAGACCGGAAAGGTAAGTGGAGAGTAGGTTTTTAGGTACCTTGAATGCCAAAAATGAGATTTTATGTTTAACCTTGAAAATGATAGGGAATCACTAAAGATTACTGAATTGGGGTGGGAGTAGCAGAGTGACACAGTCAGATCTGTGCTTTAGAAAGAGTAATTTGAAATATAAGTAGGATGTTGCACTGGAGAAGGCAGACTTGTGGCAGGGAAA
>NW_025377941.1:0-1151 GCF_016433145.1 Gracilinanus agilis
ACAAAATTTCTCAAAAATCCTACCAAGGAAGAAAGGCTTCAAATGTGCAAGCTACCAGGGGGCAGCTGGGTGGCTCAGTGGATTGAGAACCAGGCCCAAAGACAGGAGGGCCTGAATTCATATCTGACCCCAGACACTTCCTTTCTGTGTGACCCTGGCCAAGTCACTTAATTTCCATTGCCTAGCCTTTACTACTCTTCTGCCTTGGAACCAATATTCAGTATTGATTCTAAGAAAGAAGTTAAGAATTTTTTAAAAGGGGGATTATCCACCAGTCCAATCATGAAGACCATCAGCTGTGGGCTAGAGGGGATATGGTCTTCAAAGAAGAAGAAAGTAATCCCTGTTGGTGAAATTATACATCTTTTCAAAATTAATCACTATATAAATATGAGATGATCTTTATTCATTTTTAAGCTTGTGCGCTGTTTTATTAAGCTTTATATAATTTCACTATAGAATATTGATATCATTCAAATAATGATTGTTATTTTCACCATTTGTTTTATTATTAATAATAAATGTAATTTTTTTCACAATTTGCTTACTAAATTGACTCCTGAAAGTAGAATAAATAACTAAACACAGATCTAGGAAGACCTGGGTTCACATCCTAATCCTTGAAATAAATATGTCATACTAGTTGTGTGATAAAGGAGAAACCATTTAACCTCTCTGAGTCAATTTTCTCATCTGTAAAATGGGAATGTATTTCTTACAGTCAAGTTGGGAGGCTCCAATGAGATAATATATATAAAACACCATGTAAACATTAGTTATTAGGTTTTTAGTGTAATAGTTTTCTTTCCTAACTTTGTTAAAGTACCATAATAATGATTAGATTTTTAAGATAGTTGGAAGAGTTTACTGTTAATGAAATATGGTTGCAGAGTAGGTGCATAAAGTGGTAATCAATCAAAAAAAAATAGTTACTCTGTGCATAAGACAAGAAATGTACTCTTGAGACCACGGACTATAAGAGCTCTGACCCATGTGTTCTAGTCAGTGGCCAGAGGCTTTATCTCCCACTAGCCACTCCCAAAATCCCTGAGTACAAGGACAAAGGATAATGGTAGTTAAGGAGCTGTCTGAGTTGTTTAACCAATAGCAAGAATATTTTTACTCATTTTTGTTCAATATGCAAACTGTTC
>NW_025377942.1:0-2846 GCF_016433145.1 Gracilinanus agilis
AGAAGAAGATGATGATAAAAGAGGAGAGAGAGAGAGAGAGAGAGAGAGAGAGAGAGAGAGAGAGAGAGAGAGAGAGAAGGGAATGAGAACAACATTCCTTGTGGGAGGGCCACCTGAGCTTGAAGAAAGCCAGATTTTAAGATGTTAGAGGTGAGAATGGAACTTATTCCAAGTATCCCTTCCTCTGAGGTCCCCATCCTAATTCAAATGAGCCATAGCACAGGGTTCTCCACTCTCTGGTTGGTTTGGTAGTGCTTTGTGGTTCTTTGTGCATTTCTTTTTAAAAGCCACTGTCCCACTGGGTTTGGGAGAGAACCCCTCGGGTAAATGTAGCTTCCAGCCAAGCTAAAAACCTCCTGCGGCTTCCTGTTCCCTGTAAGATGAGATAGTAGTGCTCTATGTTTTCAGGGCTCTGCTCTCTCCTGGTCCTCCTCCTCCCTGTCTTACTGCTCTTTCTCAGGCTTCTTTTCTGGATCCTCCTCCAGGTCTCCTTCCTTACTTCGAGTGTCCCCCAAGGTTCTAGCCTAGGTCTTCTTCTCTTCTCCCACTGTTCCGTCTCATTTGTTGATCTCATTGTTTTAAATATCATCTCTGTGTTAGTGACGCCCAGGTCTTCTTACCCAGCCCTCCCTACCCTCTCTCCTAACCTCAAGCGCTACATCTCCCGCCATCCATTGACCAGCTCTAACTCAAGGTCCTCAACATGCTCCAAACTGAACTCATCATCTTTTCCCCAAGCCCTCCTGTCTTCCTCATTTTCCCATTACTGTCCAGGGTATAGCCTTCCTCTCATGCTTGTCACTTGGATGTCTTCCTCAACCCTTCAGTTGCCTTCTCATTGCCGCCTTCACAGCATCTCTAGACCATAGCCCCTTCTCTTTCCTAATACGACCATTACCCAAGGGCAGGTCCTCGCCTCCTCCTTCCTGCCTGGATTATTGCAGTGATCTGCTTCATCCTTCCCTGTTCCAACCCATCCTTCCCCCAACATTCCTGGGATGCTCTCCTTCCTCCCCTCCATCACTGTTGACCTGTTGGATCCTATGAAGAAGGCTCACAGCGGACATTCAGAATATTTGGGTTCCCATCTTGGCTACTTCCTGTAGGAGCCTGGGGAAGTCACTGCCCCTCTCCGTGCCTCAGGGAGGGGATTAGGTTAGATGACCTTTATGGTTCTTTCAGCGATCCCCCTCCAGAAGTCCTTCTTGAGCTCCCCTGTGTGTTGGCGCTGTCTCCCTCCTTCAGTCATCTCTTACCTTCCCCCACAGACTGCAAGCATCTGGAGGGCAGGGACTCTCATTCCTTTTTTTTTTTTGAGGAGACCCAAAGTAGGTGTTTAATAGGTGATCACTAAATTGAATGGGATTATTCTACCAAGAAAGAGCAAGAAGGGATTCGCAAGAGGAGAGACAGGACGTTGACTGCACTGTGTGCGAGGCAGTTGTCTTGGCTAACCTTCATTGGGACTTGCTAAGCATTAGGGGTAGCAGCATCCTAGGGGGCAGGGAAGTAGGTGGGTATGGAACTGTCAAAGGAAGCGATAGCCTTGTCATTAGCAAAAGCCACCTCCTGTCCCCAAGGCTTAAGAAATAAAGGATGATTGCAGCAAACTGGGGCTCCAGCCTTTCATGCTAATTTAATAAATTGCTCACTGGAGTGAGGTGGGGAGGGTGGGATGGGGCGGGCTTGGTGCTGCAGCAGTTATGCTATGTGCTGCCCCCCAGGACCCGGAGCAAAAAAAAAAGAAAAGAAAAGAAAAGAAAACCCACGGGTCCTCTCGCCACTGCGGCTGTGACCTCATCCCGGAGCGGTGCATCCCGGGGGGCTATGAGATCATGAGAATGCCAGAGCTCTCTGAAGGATTCGATTTGTTGAGAGCAGTGGGATCAGGACGACAGGCTGACGGAGTGATCTCATCCCTGGGACCCGGGGGGAAGGCACTGGCAGAGGCTGGCTGCATCCCAGCTCTGCTCAGGGATGAAGGGGATTAATGACCAGGGCTGGGGATGACATCACCAGTGGTACCCCGGAGCCAGGGTAGCGCCCTGCCACAACTGGGGAGGGGGTCTCTTCCCCTTTCTCCTTTCTTCCCTCCATCCTTTCATTCCTCCCACCTCCTCCTTTCTTCATCTCTTTTTTCTGTTTTTCTCTTGTTCTCTCTCCCTCATCTTTTCTCTTTTCATTCCCGTCTCCTCTCTTGCTCCTCTCTCCCCCTCCCTTTTTCTTTTTTTCCCTCTCTCTTTTTCATTTCTTTCTTTTCTCTTTTTTTATTCTTTCCCTGCTCTCTGGCTTTGTCATTTTCTTCTGCATCTCCCTCATGTTCTTTGTCTCTCTTTGCTTTAGTTCTGGTGCTCTTTTTCTCTCACCTCTGTTGCCCTGTCCTCTCTCATCTCTTATTTCTCCTTTTTTCCTTTTCTTTTCCTTCCTTCTCTTTCTCTCTTCTTTATATTTCTTTTCTCTCTTCTCCCCATCTCTTTCTCTCTATTTGCTTTTACCTACCTTTAGTACTCTCCCTCTTTCTTACTGTTTTCTCTTTGCCTTGCACTCTCTCTCTCTCTCTCTCCTTCTCCCTTTCTCCCTCTTCCCTTTCTCTTCCTCCTCCCCCTCTCTGATTTCCTTCTCCCTTTAACTTGCTTTTTCTTCTCTCTTTTTCTCTCTCTGTCTCTGTCTCTCCCTCCATCTTCCCTTTCTCTTTTCTTTGTCTTGTTCCCCCCTCTTTCCATCTCCTTCCCCTCTCTCTGATTCACTTTCTCTTTTCCCTTTAACTTGTCTTTTCTCTGTCTTGTTCTATCTCTCTGTCTCTCTATCTCTGTCTCCCTCTTCCTCTCTCTGTCTCTCTCTCTCTC
>NW_025377943.1:0-1343 GCF_016433145.1 Gracilinanus agilis
CACCCGAGAATCCAGAACTATGCTTCCAGGCTCCTTGAGGTGAAACTTCGGGTCTGATCTTCTTTTGCCCTCCTCACCCCTCCCAGGATGCCATTCTTCGCGTGCAGCTAGAGGAGAGGAAGGAGGCTAGGAAGGAGAAAGGAAGTATGCCCTAAAGAAAAAGCCAGGGTTAGGCCTGGCTGTGGAATTTTTTTTTTCTTGTTAAGCAGATTCTTTGTAGCAGGCGCCATTACCTTCTAACTTTGGAGGCAGAAACAAAGACCCTAAAGGCAACGTCTCCTTCCTTCTCTCCTGCACGCTGAGACGATAGCCTGGGTGTCCCTGAGCCTACACAAGCAAACTGAAGGAGGGAAATGGGAAGCAAAAATACGCATAGTTTAGAGGGCGCATATCCGGATAAATCAAGGAGCATTTAGAAACTCGCTTTCCGAATTTAGGGGCTTTGACGGCTGCAGATGGGGAGCCTACATCGATCGAATTTCCAGGCTAACTGCCGAGTCCCTGCACTTACACATTTTCTTTTGACTCGTCTGGCCCTTCGTGGCCCAGGGTGCTGTGGGGTCTCTGATGGGTTCAGCTAGATCCTGCCTAGCTGAGATTCAAGACAACCCAAAAGCCTGTCAGTCCCACATTGCAAGCAGGGCCCTCGCGAGCTCAGCTGGCCAAGCGCAGGAGGGAGGCGGGGAGAGGTGATAACCGGCCTTTCTTTGTAAGATGCCCAAGTTTTCGAACTCCAAGTGACCTCCTTGAGCCATTCCCCGCGTCTGGAAACTTCCTGAGCCCGGCTCTGGCGGCGGAAGCGGGCCCCGCAGTTTTCCATAAGCGATGTCCTTCTAGAGCAGTCTCCATGCATGCCCTTCTTTATTTTAAGCTTAAATTAAAAAAAAAAAAAATCAGAATGGAGCAGGAGGATTCACCCAGGGCTAGCGCTCCGGAACCGACTGAGGTTCGGTGGCGCTCCAGAACTCGAGGGCTACTTGGGAACGAGGAGGCCTAGAAGGACGTAGGCGGCTCTGCGCCCCCTCTCCCCTTTTATTAGATACAGGCAAGACCGATGGTACTTTTTTCAAAGCCCAAGATGATGAGCAAAGAAAAATCAGAAGCGGTTCCCTAATTAGCCAAGAGCAAATCTATGCGTCCCGAGGCAATTTCCTCCTGGGTTTCACCTCTCAGATCCTCAGGTCTCCTCCACCACCATAAACAATACCACCACTTTGGGGAAGGGCAAACCTTGGAGGAGCTTGACCAGAAGGACTCGGCGACTGCTTCCTACCTAATTGTCTTCTATCTTTGTCACTCCCAGGGAGAGAGACCTCTATAGATCGGGGACAGAGGTAGAGATT
>NW_025377944.1:0-1557 GCF_016433145.1 Gracilinanus agilis
CTCTCTCTCTCTCTCTCTCTCTCTCTCTCTCTCTCTCCAAGGCAGAAAAGTGGTAAAGGCTAGACAATGGGGGTTAGGATGTATCTGAGTTCAGATTTGAACCCAGGACCTCCCATCTCTGGGCCTGGCTCTCATCTAGCTGCCCTCAAATCCCACCATATTTCTCTCCAAATTTCCAGACCACAGCTTTTCCATTGCTTTACCAAGGAAAGAGTCCAAGGCTTCTCCTTTTGTCTCCATCATGAAGACCTCCCTGTTTCCCCAGGCATTCTGGGAAGGACCCTGAGCACTGATTGTACTTTGTACTTATCGGGCAGCACTCAAGAAATATTTGTTGAATTAATGAATTAATACACCGGGCACCCACTGGGGACAAAGGACCAGATTAATAATACAAATGACCAACATTCGTATGGAAAGGGATAGTTTACAGAGGGGACACATCTCCAGAGAGGGGGCTGATGGACATTTAGTGCAGACTAAAATATTATTTTTCTTGTTTTGGCAACTTGGCTAACATGCTTTACATGACTTCCCACGTATAATAGACATCCTAATTTTTGCCTTCTCAATGGGCTGGGGAAGGGGTGAAGGAAGGGAGAAAATCTGGAAACAAAAAATATATTTTACAATAGGGAGAAAATTCTCTCTCCCAGGACGGGTAAGCACCTTTTTTGATATTTAAAGTCTAAGAGATGCCTAAAGCATCAAGAGGTTAAGTGACATGTTCAGGGTCATGTAATCAGCATGTATCTAAGGCAGAATTTCAAACCAGGTATGTAGGTTTTGAGAGGGTTTTTTTTTAAACCCTTACCTTCTATCTTAGAATTGATAACTAAGTATCAATTCTAAAGCAAAAGAGCAGTAAGGGCTAGGCAACTGAGGTTAGGTGACTTGCCCAGGGTCACACAGCTAGGAAGTATTTGAGGCCACATTTGAAGCCATCACCTCCCAACTCAAGGCCTGGTTCTCTATCCACTGAGCCACCTTGCTACTCCTCAATGTGGTTTCAAGGGCCATTCTCTAGCTGCTACACAACATTCTCTCTCACGGTTTATAAAGTGAAGTAGACTATAATCTCCCTGAGGTCAGAGGCCATCTCATCTTTGTTTCTGAATCCTCAGAGTCTGGTACAAGGTCTGGCATATCGTTCACTCATTTCTGTCATGTCTGAATCCTTGTGACCCCATTTGGGATTTTCTTGGCAAAGATACTGAAGCAGTTTGCCATTTCCTTCTCCAGTTCATTTTACAGATGAAGAAATTGAGACAAACAGTGCAAAGTGACTTGTCCAAGGTCACAGTTAGTAAGTGTTTGAGGCTGGATTTGAACTCAGGAAGAGGAGTCTTCTATGGCATCATCTAGCTGCCCTGATACATAGGATACTCTTAACAAATAGAGACAGACAGCTGGACAAACAGAAAACCAGCCAACCAGGTAGACAGAGAGACAGACAGATAGATAGATAGATAGATAGATAGATAGATAGATGAATGGATGGATAAATAGATGAAAGAAAGAAAGAAAGAAAGAAAGAAAGAAAGAAAGAAAGAAAGA